>NC_089240.1:14658661-14958661 GCF_963924675.1 Phocoena phocoena | reverse complement strand
TTGGGATTTTCTGCATAGCCATCCTTCTTGCATTATGCCAGCTGCAAGTGGGGACCATTACATTTCTTCCTGCCCAATGTGTATGCTTCTTGTTCCTTTTTATTGCATTATTGCAGTGGCTAGACCCTGTAGTATTATGTTGAATAAGAGTGGTGAGCGTGGACATCCTTGCTTTGTTTCTGATGTTGGGAAGAAAGCATTCAGTCTTTCACCACTTAATATGATGTGAACTCTTGGTTTTGATGGATGATCATTATTAAGTTGGGGCGGTTTCCCTCTCTTCCTAACTTGCTGAGAGTGTTTTGCAAATGTTTTTTCTATGTCCATGATCACATGGTTCTTGTTCTTTAGCCTGCTGATATGATGGATTCTATTGATAAGTTTTCCATTGTTGGACCAGCCTTGCATACCTGGGTTAAATCCTACTTGGTCATGGTGTATAATCCTTTGAATATATAATTGATTTGGTTGGCAAATATTTGATTAAGAATTTATGTGTCCAAGTTCATGGAAGATATTGGTGTGTAGTTTTCTTTTTTGTTTGTTATCTCTGTGTGGTTTTGGTATCGGAGCATACTAGCCTCATAAAATGAGTAAGGATTTCCTCCTCTTGTATTTTATGGAGGAGTAAATGATAAATTAGTGTTAATTCTTTAAATGTTTGGTATAAATCTCCAGTGAAATCATGTGGGTTTGTAGATATCTTTTTGGGAGCTTTTTAATTGCAAATTTAATATCTTTGATGGTTATCGGACTATTTAGATTATCTATGCCATCTTCGTTGAGTTTTAGTATTTGTAATGTTGGAAGTATTTTCCATTTCTTCGAAGTTATCAAACTTATGAAGGCAAAGTGGGTTGTAGTATTCCCTATTATCCTTTTTTTCCTTTTTCTAAAATTAATTGATTGATTTATTTTTGGCTGCGTTCGGTCTTTGTTACTGGGTGCAGGCTTTCGCTAGTTGGGGCGAGCGGGGGTTACTCTCTGTTGCGGTGTGTGGGCTTCTCCTTGCCGTGGCTTTTCTTGTTGGGGAGCATGGGCTCTAGGTGCCCGGGCTTCAGTAGTTGTTGCCCGAGGACTTAGTAGTTGTGTATAGCGGGCGCTAGAGTGCAGGGTCAGTATTTCTGGCGCACGGGCTTAGTTGCTTCTCGCTATGTGGCATCTTCCCAGTGCAGGGTTCATACCCGTGTCCCCTGCATCGGCAGGCGGATTCCTAATCAGTGCGCCACCAGAGAAGTCCCAAATCTGCTTCATTCTTGAACGATTGTTTTGCCCGATACAGAATACATGTTTCAGCGACTTCTCTGGCGGTCCTGTGGTTAAGAGTCCGTGCTAACGCTGCAGGGAGCACGGGTCCGTTCCCTGCTCTGGGTACTAAGATCCTGCATGCCACGAGGTGCGGCCAAAATAAATAAGGCAAAATAGAATTCGTGGTTGAGAATTCTTATCTTTTAGTAGTTGAAAAGTGTTTTTTTTAAAAAAATGTTGTTAAAAGCTTCAAACTACCTAGCAAAGAGCCCTGAGACAACAAATTATCCACTTTTATTGGAAAACAACAGTAGCCAAGATATTTCCTCATTATGTGGCTGCATTCCTCCCAGTTTCGGTGAGTTTGAAATGATACTTTGACATATAGCATATTGAATCTAGAGTCATCAGTCTGTTTAGTGTAAGATAGTGGTATAGTGGTTTAGTGTAAGATAGCAGTTATAATATATAGTACAGAAGGATCCTGTGTTCTCTTTACCCAGTTTTCCCCAATGGTATTTACAACTGTAAAATGGTATCAACTTGCAGAATGATAGAAAATTATCACAACCAAGATAGTGACATGATACCATCCACAGATATTTTTCAGCTGTCCCCAGTTTCACTTGCATTAATATGTGTGTGTATTGAGTTCTATACAGTTTTATCATATGTGCCGGTTCACGTACCTCCTACCACAGGCAAGCCCTGGAACAGTCCCATCAGCAGCACGATCTCTCATATTGCTCTTTTATAACCACACCCGTCCCCTTCCTGTTGACATTTGCCCCCTACTCCTACCCTCTGCCCTGTTGCATGATACCTATGAATCTCTTCTCCTGATTTATTATTCGTCCCTTCAGCGTTGTTATAGACATGGAATCAGGTGGTGTTTGAGACTGGTTTCTTCCCTCAGTGTAATTCCCTGGAGATTCATTCACACTGTTGTATCAGTGGTTCCTTGTTTTTTTATTGCTGAGTAGTATTTCGTGGTGTGGATGTACCAGGGCTTATTTTTCTGTTCATCTGTTGAAAACCTCTGTGTTTCCTATTTTTGACAGTTAGTGGTAAAGGTGATATGAATATTCATTCATAGTTTCAAATTTTGTTTCAGTTCACTCTTTCACACAAGTTTTCATTTCTCTGGATGAATGCCGAAGACTGCAATTTCTGGGTCCTATGGTAACTGCACCCTTAGTTTTATAAGAAATTTTCAAACTGCTTTCCAGTGCAGCTGTACCATTTTCCCTTCCTGCCAGCAATGCATGCATATTTCTGTACCTTCCATTGTTTTTTCTCCTTCTTAATCCTCCAGAATTCTATTATGGATTTTCTGCTGTAAGGTCTTCTTGGAACTCTTTTCTAAGTATAAGTCAGTTAGTGAGAAATACTTTTGGTTTTCCTTTGTCTGTCAATATCTATTTTTGCTTCATTACGGGAGGATAGTTTCATCAGCTACAGGAATGAGGGTGAGAGTCTTTTCTCACAGCATTTGAAAAAAGTTTTCCTTACAGAAAAGTCTGTGACACCAGAAAGCAGCCTGGAAGATAAACCTCACATGAAATACCCAGCTTTCTTGGAAGGTGAGAGTGGTAAGATACTTCATATTTCTTCATCCCTCCCAATTTTGGTGAGTTTGTAATGATATATATTACAAGTAGTACGATTTAATCTAGGTTTATTAACACCCTGAATATGAGCTAGTGGTAGCTTTTCCTGATTAAAAATGAAAAGGTTTACTTTAAGAAGATTTTAGCGGGACATGCCGTTGTAAAAAATACTGCAGAGAGATCGTGTGTATACTTTACCCGGTTTCCCCCAAAGATAACACCTTGCAAAAGTATAGTACAATATCACAACCAGGATATGGACATTGATAAAATCCACAGATTTCTATTGAACTGTTTTCAGTTTTCTTTGCATATGTGTGTGTTTATGTTTGTGTGTGTGTATGTGTATTCAGTTTTACATAACCCACCAGCAATGTATGAATGATGTAGTTTCTTTGCATGTGTATTTCTGCGCTTTCGTTTTATGATTAAAAAAATTCTTTTGGCTGCACCACGCAGCATGTGGGGTGTTAGTTCCCTGACCAGGGGTGAAATCCGTGCCCCTGCAGTGGAAGCGCTGAGTCTTAACCACTGGACCTCCAAGGAAGTCCCTGTGGGTTTTGTTCTTTCTTCCTTCCTCATGCTCCAAGCTTCCTTCCTTCATTATATCCTTTTGGTCTGATGAGTTTCCTTTAGCCAGTTTTTAAGGGTAAGTCAGTCAGTAACAGTTTGTTTTTAGTTTTCCTTTGTCTGCAGATGTCTTTATTTTTCCTTCATTCCTGAAGGATAGTTTTGCCTGAAATAAAAATTACTGTTGAGATTTCTTGTCTGTCAGCACTTGAAAATGTTTTACTTACCAAAATGTTGTTCAAACAGAATCCGGCACAGCAAAGGGTTGTGAGACAATGAATTATCCAACGGTAAAGGAAAATGACAGAGACGAAGGTACTGATTCAGAAAATTCCTTCCGCACTGGTGGTTTAGGTGAGTTTGAAATGATCCCTATTATGATACACTCTAACCTAGATCCATCAGCATTCTTAATATTAATTCTTAGTGACTGCGTTTTCAACATTAAACTTTTCATTTTGAGATATTTCAGACTCACATGTAGTTGCAAGAAAAAATAGATCCTGTGTACCCTTTACCCAATACTTCCCAATAGTAGTATTCTGCAAAAAGATAGTAAAATATCACAACTAGGATTTTGACATTGATGTGATCCACAGATCTATTCAGACGACCCCAGCTTTACTTGCATTCGTTTGTGTGTGTGTCTGTGTGTGTTCACAGTTCTGCGCACTTTTATGACGTGTTTAGGTTCAGGTATTCACCACTACAGTCATGATACAGAACTGTTCTATCACTTCCAGGATCCCTCCTTTGGCTTTTTATAGCCACACCCACCTCCTTCTTGTCATTCCTTCCCTGCCTTCATCTTTAAGCCATCCAAATACGAATATGTTCTTCCTCGTTATAATATTGTCATTGCAGGACAATGTTCTTTCTATGAATGGAGTCATACAGTCGTTAATATTTAAGGATTGCCTTTTTCTCACTCAGCATAATTCCCTGGAGATTCATCCAAGTTGCTGCATGTATCAGTAGTTCCTTCCTTTTTTATGCTGAGCGCAACCATGATTTGTGTATCTGTTCACCTCGTGAAGGACATGTGGGTTGTTTCCAGTCTTTAGCTATTAGGAATAAAGTTGCTGTGAACATTCACGTGCAGGTTTTCGTCTGAACGCAGTTTTCATTGCCCTGTGATAAAGGCCCAAGAGCACAGTTGCTGGGTAGGATGATAATTGCCTGTTTAGTTTTATAAGAAACGGGCAAGCTATTTTCAGAATGAGTGTTTTAGATTCCCACCAGCAATGTATAAGTGATTCATTTTCTCTGCGTCCTCACCAGCATTTGGTGTTTTCACGATTTTTAAAATTTTATCCCTTCTGGTAGGTGTATAGTTTAATAATATTTCACTGTGGGTTTAATATGCATTTGCCTTTGGATAGTGATATACAACATCTTTACACGTGCTAACTTTCCATCTGTATGTTTTTTCTCTGAAATATCTGTTCTGTCTTATAATTTGTTTTCTTTTTACTGCTGAGTTTTGGGAGTTGCTTAGATATTTGTGGATACTGGTCTTTTGTTGGATATGCGGTTTGCAAATATTTTCTTCCCTTCTGCAGGTTTCCTTTTCATCCTGTCTACAGGTTTTGTTCTGTTTTGTAGAGAGAAAGGTTTTAATTTTTGTGAGGTTTTCGCTGTATTTTCCTTTTACGGATTTTACTTTAGCTATCATGTCTATGAACTCTTTTTGGTTCTTGATCCCAAATATTTTCTCCTTTGTTGTTTTCTAAAAGTTTTTTAGTTTACATTTCACATTTGCATTCATTTTGTATAAGGTGTGAGATGTAGGTTGAGTTTCTTGTTTTTTTTTTTTTTGCCTATGGCTATCCAGTTGCTGCAGTACCATCTTTGCTCCATTGAATTGCTTTTGTACCTTAATCAAAAACCAATTAGGCATATTTGTGTAGATGTATTTCTGGGATCTCTGTTGCGTTCCACTGATCCACGTTTCTATCCCCCTGCCGAACCACAAGCTTGTGATTATTGTTGTTATACAGTAAGCCTTGCGATCAGGTAGAATTAATCCTGCTACTTTTCTTCTTCTTTTCAAAATCATTTTAGTTATGGTAGGTCCTGTGCCTTTCCATCCTAATTTAATTTTAATTTTTTTATTTTTAAAATATGTATTTTTTTTTTGCACTGGGTCTGAGTTGCAGCAGCTGTGCTCCTTAGTTGCGGCACGGGGGCTCCTTAGTTGTGGAATGCGAACTGAAACGGTTCGTTGCGGTATGCATGTGGGATCTAGTTCCCTGACCTGGGAGTGAATCCGGGCGCCCTGCATTGGGAGCACGGCGCGTTAACCACTGCGCCACCAGGGAAATGTCCCCCATCCTAATTTTAGAGTAAGCTTGTTTATGTTTCTCCCCAGAATTCTTGGGATGTTGATGGGAATTGTGTTAAAACTACAGATCAACTTGAGTAGAAATGAAATCTTGCATATATTGAGTCTTCTCCTCCATGAGCATTGTATGTCTGTCTGTATGTATTGCCCTCTTCTTTAATTTTTTAAATCATCATATTGTTATTTTCAGGATATAGATCCTATACATCTTTTAAAAATAAGTTTGTAAATTACCATATGACCCAGCAATCCCACTACTGGGCATATACCCTGAGAAAACCAAAATTCAAAAAGAGTCATGTACCAAAATGTTCATTGCAGCTCTATTTACAATAGCCCGGAGATGGAAACAACCTAAGCGCCCATCATCAGATGAATGGATAAAGAAGATGTGGCACATATACACAATGGAATATTACTCCGCCTTAAAAAGAAATGAAATTGAGCTATTTGTAATGAGATGGATAGACCTAGAGTCTGTCATACAGAGTGAAGTAAGTCAGAAAGAAAAAGACAAATACCGTATGCTAACACATATATATGGAATTTAAGGGAAAAAAATGTCATGAAGAACCTAGGGGTAAGATAGGAATAAAGACGCAGACCTACTGGAGAACGGACTTGAGGATATGGGGAGGGGGAAGGGTGAGTTTTGACAGGGCGAGAGAGAGTCATGGACATATACACACTAACAAACGTAGTAAGGTAGATAGCTAGGGGGAAGCAGCCGCAAGGCACAGGGATATTAGCTCGGTGCTTTGTGACAGCCTGGAGGGGTGGGATGGGGAGTGTGGGAGGGAGGGAGACGCAAGAGGGAAGACATATGGGAACATATGTATATGTATAGCTGATTCACTTTGTTATAAAGCAGAAACTAACACACCATTGTAAAGCAATTATACCCCAATAAAGATGTTTAAAAAAAAAATAAGTTTGTACTTGGCACTTCCCTTTTGCGCGGTGGTTAAGAATCCACCTGCCAATGCAGGGGATGCGGGTTCGATCCCTGGTCCGGGACGGCCCCACATGCTGCGGAGCAACTAAGCCCGTGTTTCTCAACTGCTGAGCCGTGCATATAGAGCCCGTGCTCTGCAACAAGAGAAGCCACAGCAATGAGAAGCCTGCGCACCGCAACGAAGAGTAGCGTCCGCTTGACGCAAGTAGAGAAAGCCCGCACGTAGCAGCGAAGACCCAACACAACCAAAAATAAGTAAATAAGAAGTAAAATACTGTAAAATAAAATAAAAATTAAAAGAAAATCAGTTTTTACTGAAGTATTCTATTTTTTTGGAGATGTAAATGGTATTATGTTTTTAATTTGGGTCACACGTGGTCATTGTTAGTACAGTTGACCCTTGAACAACATGGCTTTGAACTGTGTGGGTCCACTTACATGTGGATTTGTTTCAGTAAATACTATAGTACTATAGAGTCCGAGGTTGGTTGAATCCACAGATGGGTAACTGCAGATACGAGTACCATTTATAAAGTTACATGTGGATTTTGACTGCGTGGAGCGTCGGTGCCCCTAAAGCTCACATTGTTCAAAGGTCAGCTGTATATAGAGTTAAGCTTAAGTTTAGAATGTTGATCTTGTATTCTGTGACCTGGATGAACTCACTTATTAGTTTTAAGAGTCTTTTTTGAGCAATTCCTTGGGATTTTCTACATAGCCATCCTTCTTGCATTATGCCAGCTTCAAGTGGGGACCATTATATTGCTTCCTGTCCAATGTGTATGCTTTTTGTTCCTTTTTATTGCATTATTGCAGTGGCTAGAATCTCCAGTATTATGTTGAATAAGAGTGGTGAGAGTGGACATCCTTGCTTTGTTTCTGATGTTGGGAAGAAAGCATTCAGTCTTTCACCACTTAACATGATGAGAACTCTTGGTTTTTTTTTTTTTTCTTTTTTAAAAATCTTTATTGGAGTATAATTGCTTTACAATGGTGTGCTAGTTTCTGCTTTACAACAAAATGAATCAGTTATACATATACATATGTTCCCATATCTCTTCCCTCTTGCGTCTCCCTCCCTCCCACCCTCCCTAATCCACCCCTCTAGGTGGTCACAAAGCACCGAGCTGATCTCCCAGGTCCTTGTTTCTTGATACTTCTCTGTATAATTCTTCACTCCAGCTGGACATCTTTACTTTGTCCCCCAAAACACACTCAACTCATTTCTACGTCATTGCCTTCGGTCCAGTTTAGTTTCCAACTTCTTTTTTTTTTTTTTTAAAACATCTTTATTGGGGTATAATTGCTTTACAATGGTGTGTTAGTTTCTGCTTTATAACAAAGTGAATCAGCTATATGACCCAGCAATCCCACTACTTGGCATATACCCTGAGAAAACCAAAATTCAAAAAGAGTCATGTACCAAATTGTTCATTGCAGCTCTATTTACAATAGCTAGGACATGGAAACAACCTAAGCGCCCATCATCGGATGAATGGATAAAGAAGATGTGGCACATATACACAACGGAATATTACTCAGCCTTAGAAAGAAATGAAATTGAGCTATTTGTAATGAGATGGATAGACCTAGAGTCTGTCATACAGAGTGAAGTAAGTCAGAAAGAAAAAGACAAATACCGTATGCTAACACATATATATGGAATTTAAGGGAAAAAAATGTCATGAAGAACCTAGGGGTAAGATAGGAATAAAGACGCAGACCTACTGGAGAACGGACTTGAGGATATGGGGAGGGGGAAGGGTGAGTTTTGACAGGGCGAGAGAGAGTCATGGACATATACACACTAACAAACGTAGTAAGGTAGATAGCTGGGGGGAAGCAGCCGCAAGGCACAGGGATATTAGCTCGGTGCTTTGTGACAGCCTGGAAGTGTGGGATGGGGAGAGTGGGAGGGAGGGAGACGCAAGAGGGAAGACATATGGGAACATATGTATATGTATAGAACTCTTGGTTTTGATGGATGATCATTATTAAGTTGGGGTGGTTTTCCTCTCTTCCTAACTTGCTGAGAGTGTTTTGCAAATGTTTTTTCTATGTCCACGATCACATGGTTCTTGTTCGTTAGCCTGCTGATACGAAGGAGTATATTGATAGGTTTTCCATTGTTGGACGAGCCTTGCATACCTGGGTTAAATCCTTCCTGGTCATGGTGTATAATTCTTTGAATACATAATTGATTTGGTTGGCAAATATTTGATTAAGAACTTATGTGTCCAAGTTCATGGAAGATATTGGTCTGTAGTTTTCTTTTTTGTGCGTTATCTCTGTGTGGTTTTGGTATCAGAGCATACTAGCCTCATAAAATGAGTAAGGATTTCCTCCTCTTGTATTTTATGGAGGAATAAATGATAAATGAGTGTTAATTCTCTAAATGTTTGGTGAAAATCTCCAGTGAAATCATCTGGGCTTGTAGATACCTTTTTGGGAGCTTTTTAATTGCAAATTTGATATCTTTGACGGTTATAGGACTCTTTAGACTACCTATGCCATGTTCGTTGAGTTGTAGTATTTGTAATTTTGGAAGTATTGGTCCATTTCTTCTAAGTTATCAAATATATGAGGGCTAAGTGGGTTGTAGTATTCCCTATAATCCTTTTTTTCCTTTTTAAAAAATTAATTGATTTATTTTTGGCTGCGTTCGGTCTTTGTTACTGGGTGCGGGCTTTCTCTAGTTGCTGCGAGCGGGGGTTACTCTCTGTTGTGGTGCGTGGGCTTCTCCTTGCGGTGGCTTTTCTTGTTGCGGAACACGGGCTCTAGGTGCCTGGGCTTCAGTAGTTGTGGCACGAGGGCTCAGTAGTTGTGTCTCGCGGGCTCTAGAGCGCAGGCTCAGTAGTTGTGGCGCACGGGCTTAGATCCTCCGCGGCATGTGGCATCTTCCCAGAGCAGGGCTCGTACCCGTGTCCCCTGCATTGGCGGGCGGATTCCTAATCAGTGCGCCACCAGGGAAGTCCCAAAACTGCTTCATTCTTGAAGGATTGTTTTGCCCGATATAGAATTCATGGTTCAGGGACTTCTCTGGCGGTCCTGTGGTTAAGATTCCGCGCTAACCCTGCAGAGTGCACGGGTCCGATCCCTGCTCTGGGAACTAAGATACTGCATGCTGCGTGGTGCGGCCAAAAAAATGAGGCAAAATAGAATTCATGGTTGAGAATTCTTATCTTTTAGTAGTTGAAAGTGTTTTATTTTTAGAAATGTTGTTAAAAGCTCAAACTACCTAGAAAAGAGCCCTGAGACAACAAATTATCCACTTTTATTGGAAAAGAACATTAGCCAAGATATTTCCTCATTATGTCGCTGCATTCCTCCCAGTTTCGGTGAGTTTGAAATGATACTTTGACATATAGCATATTGAATCTAGAGTCATCAGTCTGTTTAGTGTAAGATAGTGGTATAGTGGTTTAGTGTAAGATAGCAGTTATAATATATAGTACAGAAGGATCCTGTGTTCTCTTTACCCACTTTTCCCCAATGGTATTTACAACTGTAAAATGGTATCAACTTGCAGAATGATAGAAAATTATCACAACCAAGATAGTGACGTCATATCATCCACAGATATTTTGGAGCTGTCCCCAGTTTCACTTGCGTTAATATGTGTGCGTATTTAGTTCTATACAGTTTGACCATGTGTGCAGGTTCACGTACCTCCTACCACAGGCAAGCCCTGAAACAGTCCCATCACCACCACGATCTCTCATATTGCTCTTTTATAACCACACCCGTCCCCTTCCTATTGACATTTGCCCCCTACTCCTACCCTCTGCCCTATTGCATGATACCTATGAATCTCTTCTCCAGATCTATTATTTGTCCCTTCAGCGTTGTTATAGACATGGAATCAGGTGGTGTTTGAGACTGGCTTCTTCCCTCAGTGTAATTCCCTGGAGATTCATTCACACTGTTGTATCAGTGGTTCCTTCTTTTTTATTGCTGAGTAGTATTTCGTGGTGTGGATGTACCAGGGCTTATTTTTCTGTTCATCTGTTGAAAACCTCTGTGTTTCCTATTTTCGACAGTTAGTGGTAAAGGTGATATGAATATTCATTCATAGTTTCAAATTTTGTTTCAGTTCACTCTTTCACACAAGTTTTCATTTCTCTGGATGAATGCCCAAGACTGCAATTTCTGGGTCCTATGGTAACTGCACCCTTAGTTTTATAAGAAATTGTCAAACTGCTTTCCAGTGCAGCTGTACCATTTTCCCTTCCTGCCAGCAATGTATGAGTGATCTAGTTTCTCTGCATGCATATTTCTGTTCCTTCCATTGTTGTTTCTCCTTCTTAATGCTCCAGAATTGTATTATGGATTTTCTGCTAGAAGGTCTTCTTGTAGGTATTTTCTAAGTATAAGTCAGTTAGTGAGAAATACTTTTGGTTTTCCTTTGTCTGTCAGTATCTATTTTTGCTTCATTACGGGAGGAGAGTTTCATCAGCTAAAGGTATGAGGGTGGGAGTCATTTCTCACAGCATTTGAAAAACGTTTTCCTTCCAGAAATATTGGCGAAAGCAGTAAGCAGCCTGGAAGATAACACTCAGATGAAATACCCAGCTTTCTTGGAAGGTGAGAGTGGTAAGATACTTCATATTTCTTCATCCCTCCCAATTTTGGTGAGTTTGTAATGATACATATTACAAGTAGCACGATTTAATCTAGGTTTAATAACACCCTGAATATGAGCTAGTGGTAGCTTTTCCTGATTAAAAATGAAAAGGTTTACTTTAAGAAGATTTTAGCTGGGCATGCAGTTGTAAAAAATACTGCAGAGAGATCGTGTGTATACTTTACCCGGTTTCCCCCAAAGATAACACCTTGCAAAAGTATAGTACAATATCACAACCAGGACATGGACATTGACAAAATCCGCAGATTTTCATTGAGATGTTTTCAGTTTTCTTTGCATATGTGTGTGTTTATGTTTGTGTGTGTGTATGTGTATTCAGTTTTACATAATTTCATGACATCCTCCATCACAGTGAAGATTCAGAACATTTCCATCACCACAAGGATTCTCCCTTTTGCCCTTTAAACCCACACCCACCTTTGTCCTCTCATGCTCCTACCGCTACCATGCCTGTCGCTGCCCTCAGCAACTACTAATCTGTTTTCCTTCCTTATAATTTTGTCATTTCAACAGTTTTACATAGACTCACATAGTATGTAACCTTTTGGGATTGCCTTTTTTCACTCACCGTAATTCCCTGGAGACTCATCAAAGTTGCTGTGTATATCAGTCCTTTTATATTTTTGAGTACTACTGCACGGTATGAGTGTATCCCGGCTTCTCTGTCTGTTCACCAGTTGAAGGATGGCTGGGTTGTTTCTCGTTTTCGGCTGTTTGAAGTAAAGCTACTATACTATGAATGCCCATGGATAGGTTTCTGTATGAACATCAGTTTTCATTTCTCTGGGCTGACACCCAAGAGCACAGTAGCTGGGTCCTATGGTAATAGTAAGTTGAGTTTTGTAAACTCCTGGCAAACTGTTTTCCAGTGTAGCTGTACCATTTTACATCCCCACCAGCAATGTATGAATGATGTAGTTTCTTTGCATGTGTATTTCTGCGCTTTCGTTTTATGATTAAAAAAATTCTTTTGGCTGCACCACGCAGCATGTGGGGTGTTAGTTCCCTGACCAGGGATGAAATCCGTGCCCCTGCAGTGGAAGCGCTGAGTCTTAACCACTGGACCTCCAAGGAAGTCCCTGTGGATTTTGTTCTTTCTTCCTTCCTCATGCTCCAAGCTTCCTTCCTTCTTTATATCCTTTTGGTCTGATGAGTTTCCTTTAGCCAGTTTTTAAGGGTAAGTCAGTCAGTAACAGTTTGTTTTTAGTTTTCCTTTGTCTGCAGATGTCTTTATTTTTCCTTCATTCCTGAAGGATAGTTTTGCCTGAAATAAAACTTACTGTTGAGATTTCTTGTCTGTCAGCACTTGAAAATGTTTTACTTACTAAAATGTTGTTCAAACAGAATCCGGCACAGCAAAGGGTTGTGAGACAATGAATTATCCAACGGTAAAGGAAAATGACAGAGACGAAGGTACTGATTCAGAAAATTCCTTCCGCACTGGTGGTTTAGGTGAGTTTGAAATGATCCCTATTATGATACACTCTAACCTAGATCCATCAGCATTCTTAATATTAATTCTTAGTGACTGCGTTTTCAACATTAAACTTTTCATTTTGAGATATTTCAGACTCACATGTAGTTGCAAGAAAAAATAGATCCTGTGTACCCTTTACCCAATACTTCCCAATAGTAGTATTCTGCAAAAAGATAGTAAAATATCACAACTAGGATTTTGACATTGATGTGATCCACAGATCTATTCAGACGACCCCAGCTTTACTTGCATTCGTTTGTGTGTGTGTCTGTGTGTGTTCACAGTTCTGCGCACTTTTATGACGTGTTTAGGTTCAGGTATTCACCACTACAGTCATGATACAGAACTGTTCTATCACTTCCAGGATCCCTCCTTTGGCTTTTTATAGCCACACCCACCTCCTTCTTGTCATTCCTTCCCTGCCTTCATCTTTAAGCCATCCAAATACGAATATGTTCTTCCTCGTTATAATATTGTCATTGCAGGACAATGTTCTTTCTATGAATGGAGTCATACAGTCGTTAATATTTAAGGATTGCCTTTTTCTCACTCAGCATAATTCCCTGGAGATTCATCCAAGTTGCTGCATGTATCAGTAGTTCCTTCCTTTTTTATGCTGAGCGCAACCATGATTTGTGTATCTGTTCACCTCGTGAAGGACATGTGGGTTGTTTCCAGTCTTTAGCTATTAGGAATAAAGTTGCTGTGAACATTCACGTGCAGGTTTTCGTCTGAACGCAGTTTTCATTGCCCTGTGATAAAGGCCCAAGAGCACAGTTGCTGGGTAGGATGATAATTGCCTGTTTAGTTTTATAAGAAACGGGCAAGCTATTTTCAGAATGAGTGTTTTAGATTCCCACCAGCAATGTATAAGTGATTCATTTTCTCTGCGTGCTCACCAGCATTTGGTGTTTTCACGATTTTTAAAATTTTATCCCTTCTGGTAGGTGTATAGTGTAATAATATTTCATTGTGAGTTTAATATGCATTTGCCTTTGGATAGTGATATACAACATCTTTACACGTGCTAATTTTCCATCTGTATGTTTTTTCTCTGAAATATCTGTTCTGTCTTATAATTTGTTTTCTTTTTTCACTGCTGAGTTTTGGGAGTTGCTTAGATATTTGTGGATACTGGTCTTTTGTTGGATATGCGGTTTGCAAATATTTTCTTCCCTTCTGCAGGTTTCCTTTTCATCCTGTCTACAGGTTTTGTTCTGTTTTGTAGAGAGAAAGGTTTTAATTTTTGTGAGGTTTTCGCTGTATTTTCCTTTTACGGATTTTACTTTAGCTATCATGTCTATGAACTCTTTTTTTGGTTCTTGATCCCAAATATTTTCTCCTTTGTTGTTTTCTAAAAGTTTTTTAGTTTACATTTCACATTTGCATTCATTTTGTATAAGGTGTGAGATGTAGGTTGAGTTTCTTGTTTTTTTTTTTTTTTTTGCCTATGGTTATCCAGTTGCTGCAGTACCATCTTTGCTCCATTGAATTGCTTTTGTACCTTAATCAAAAACCAATTAGGCATATTTGTGTAGATGTATTTCTGGGATCTCTGTTGCGTTCCACTGATCCACGTTTCTATCCCCCTGCCGAACCACAAGCTTGTGATTATTGTTGTTATACAGTAAGCCTTGCGATCAGGTAGAATTAATTCTGCTACTTTTCTTTTTCTTTTCAAAATCATTTTAGATATGGTAGGTCCTGTGCCTTTCCATCCTAATTTAATTTTAATTTTTTTATTTTTAAAATATGTATTTATTTTTTTGCACTGGGTCTGAGTTGCAGCAGCTGTGCTCCTTAGTTGTGGCACGGGCGCTCCTTAGTTGTGGAATGCGAACTGAAATGGTTCGTTGCGGTATGCATGTGGGATCTAGTTCCCTGACCTGGGAGTGAATCCGGGCGCCCTGCGTGGGAGCAAGGTGCGTTAACCACGGCGCCACCAGGGAAATGTCTCCCATCCTAATTTTAGAGTAAGCTTGTTTATGTTTCTCCCCAGAATTGCTGGGATGTTGATGGGAATTGTGTTAAAACTACAGATCAACTTGAGTAGAACTGGCATCTTGCATATATTGAGTCTTCTCCTCCATGAGCATTGTATGTCTGTCTGTATGTATTGAGCTCTTCTTTGATTTTTTAAATCATCATTTTGTTATTTTCAGGATATAGATCCTATACATCTTCTAAAAATAAGTTTGTACTTGGCACTTCCCTTGTGCGCGGTGGTTAAGAATCCACCTGCCAATGCAGGGGATGCGGGTTCGATCCCTGGTCCAGGATGGCCCCACATGCCGTGGAGCAACTAAGCCCGTGTTTCTCAACTACTGAGCCGTGCACATAGAGCCCGTGCTCCGCAACAAGAGAAGCCACAGCAATGAGAAGCCTGCGCGCCGCAACAAAGAGTAGCGTCCGCTTGACGCAAGTAGAGAAAGCCCGTGCGTAGCAGCGAAGACCCAACGCAACCGAAAATAAATAAATAAGAAGTAAAATACTATAAAATAAAATAAAAATTAAAAGAAAATCAGTTTTTGCTGAAGTATTCTATTTTTTTGGAGATGTAAATGGTATTATGTTTTTAATTTGGGTCACACGTGGTCATTGTTAGTACAGTTGACCCTTGAACAACATGGCTTTGAACTGTGTGGGTCCACTTACATGTGGGTTTTTTTCAGTAAATACTATAGTACTATAGAGTCCGAGGTTGGTTGAATCCACAGATGCGTAACTGCAGATACGACCATCATTTATAAAGTTACATGTGGATTTTGACTGCGTGGAGAGTCGGTGCCCCTAAAGCTCACATTGTTCAAGGGTCAGCTGTATATAGAGTTAAGCTTAAGTTTAGAATGTTGATCTTGTATTCTGTGACCTGGATGAACTCACTTACTAGTTTTAAGAGTCTTTTTTGAGCAATTCCTTGGGATTTTCTACATAGCCATCCTTCTTGCATTATGCCAGCTTCAAGTGGGGACCATTATATTGCTTCCTGTCCAATGTGTATGCTTTTTGTTCCTTTTTATTGCATTACTGCAGTGGCTAGACCCTGTAGTATTATGTTGAATAAGAGTGGTGAGAGTGGACATCCTTGCTTTGTTTCTGATGTTGGGAAGAAAGCATTCAGTCTTTCACCACTTAATATGATGTGAACTCTTGGTTTTGATGGATGATCATTATTAAGTTGGGGCGGTTTCCCTCTCTTCCTAACTTGCTGAGAGTGTTTTGCAAATGTTTTTTCTATGTCCATGATCACATGGTTTTTGTTCTTTAGCCTGCTGATATGATGGATTCTATTGATAGGTGTTCCATTGTTGAATGAGCCTTGCATACCTGGGTTAAATCCTTCCTGGTCATGGTGTATAATTCTTTGAATACATAATTGATTTGGTTGGCAAATATTTGATTAAGAACTTATGTGTCCAAGTTCATGGAAGATATTGGTCTGTAGTTTTCTTTTTTGTGCGTTATCTCTGTGTGGTTTTGGTATCAGAGCATACTAGCCTCATAAAATGAGTAAGGATTTCCTCCTCTTGTATTTTATGGAGGAGTAAATGATAAATGAGTGTTAATTCTCTAAATGCTTGGTGAAAATCTCCAGTGAAATCATCTGGGCTTGTAGATACCTTTTTGGGAGCTTTTTAATTGCAAATTTGATATCTTTGACGGTTATAGGACTCTTTAGACTACCTATGCCATGTTCGTTGAGTTGTAGTATTTGTAATTTTGGAAGTATTGGTCCATTTCTTCTAAGTTATCAAATATATGAGGGCTAAGTGGGTTGTAGTATTCCCTATAATCCTTTTTTTCCTTTTTAAAAAATTAATTGATTTATTTTTGGCTGCGTTCGGTCTTTGTTACTGGGTGCGGGCTTTCTCTAGTTGCTGCGAGCGGGGGTTACTCTCTGTTGTGGTGCGTGGGCTTCTCCTTGCGGTGGCTTTTCTTGTTGCGGAACACGGGCTCTAGGTGCCTGGGCTTCAGTAGTTGTGGCACGAGGGCTCAGTAGTTGTGTCTCGCGGGCTCTAGAGCGCAGGCTCAGTAGTTGTGGCGCACGGGCTTAGATCCTCCGCGGCATGTGGCATCTTCCCAGAGCAGGGCTCGTACCCGTGTCCCCTGCATTGGCGGGCGGATTCCTAATCAGTGCGCCACCAGGGAAGTCCCAAAACTGCTTCATTCTTGAAGGATTGTTTTGCCCGATATAGAATTCATGGTTCAGGGACTTCTCTGGCGGTCCTGTGGTTAAGATTCCGCGCTAACCCTGCAGAGTGCACGGGTCCGATCCCTGCTCTGGGTACTAAGATACTGCATGCTGCGTGGTGCGGCCAAAAAAATGAGGCAAAATAGAATTCATGGTTGAGAATTCTTATCTTTTAGTAGTTGAAAGTGTTTTATTTTTAGAAATGTTGTTAAAAGCTCAAACTACCTAGAAAAGAGCCCTGAGACAACAAATTATCCACTTTTATTGGAAAAGAACATTAGCCAAGATATTTCCTCATTATGTCGCTGCATTCCTCCCAGTTTCGGTGAGTTTGAAATGATACTTTGACATATAGCATATTGAATCTAGAGTCATCAGTCTGTTTAGTGTAAGATAGTGGTATAGTGGTTTAGTGTAAGATAGCAGTTATAATATATAGTACAGAAGGATCCTGTGTTCTCTTTACCCACTTTTCCCCAATGGTATTTACAACTGTAAAATGGTATCAACTTGCAGAATGATAGAAAATTATCACAACCAAGATAGTGACGTCATATCATCCACAGATATTTTGGAGCTGTCCCCAGTTTCACTTGCGTTAATATGTGTGCGTATTTAGTTCTATACAGTTTGACCATGTGTGCAGGTTCACGTACCTCCTACCACAGGCAAGCCCTGAAACAGTCCCATCACCACCACGATCTCTCATATTGCTCTTTTATAACCACACCCGTCCCCTTCCTATTGACATTTGCCCCCTACTCCTACCCTCTGCCCTATTGCATGATACCTATGAATCTCTTCTCCAGATCTATTATTCGTCCCTTCAGCGTTGTTATAGACATGGAATCAGGTGGTGTTTGAGACTGGCTTCTTCCCTCAGTGTAATTCCCTGGAGATTCATTCACACTGTTGTATCAGTGGTTCCTTCTTTTTTATTGCTGAGTAGTATTTCGTGGTGTGGATGTATCAGGGCTTATTTTTCTGTTCATCTGTTGAACACCGCTGCGTTTCCTGTTTTTGACTGTTAGGCGTAAAGGTGATATGAATATTCATTCATAGTTTCAAATTTTGCTTCAGTTCATTCTTTCACACAAGTTTTCACTGCTTTGGATGAATGCCCAAGACTGCAATTTCTGGGTCCTATGGTAACTGCACCCTTAGTTTTATAAGAAATTGTCAAACTGCTTTCCAGTGCAGCTGTACCATTTTCCCTTCCTGCCAGCAATGTATGAGCGATCTAGTTTCTCTGCATGCATATTTCTGTTCCTTCCATTGTTGTTTCTCCTTCTTAATGCTCCAGAATTGTATTATGGATTTTCTGCTAGAAGGTCTTCTTGTAGGTATTTTCTAAGTATAAGTCAGTTAGTGAGAAATACTTTTGGTTTTCCTTTGTCTGTCAATATCTATTTTTGCTTCATTACGGGAGGAGAGTTTCATCAGCTAAAGGTATGAGGGTGGGAGTCATTTCTCACAGCATTTGAAAAACGTTTTCCTTCCAGAAATATTGGCGAAAGCAGTAAGCAGCCTGGAAGATAACACTCAGATGAAATACCCAGCTTTCTTGGAAGGTGAGAGTGGTAAGATACTTCATATTTCTTCATCCCTCCCAATTTTGGTGAGTTTGTAATGATACATATTACAAGTAGCACGATTTAATCTAGGTTTAATAACACCCTGAATATGAGCTAGTGGTAGCTTTTCCTGATTAAAAATGAAAAGGTTTACTTTAAGAAGATTTTAGCGGGGCATGCAGTTGTAAAAAATACTGCAGAGAGATCGTGTGTATACTTTACCCGGTTTCCCCCAAAGATAATACCTTGCAAAAGTATAGTACAATATCACAACCAGGATACGGACATTGATAAAATCCGCAGATTTTCATTGAGATGTTTTCAGTTTTCTTTGCATATGTGTGTGTTTATGTTTGTTTGTGTGTGTATGTGTATTCAGTTTTACATAATTTCATGACATCCTCCATCACAGTGAAGATTCAGAACATTTCCATCACCACAAGGATTCTCCCTTTTGCCCTTTAAACCCACACCCACCTTTGTCCTCTCATGCTCCTACCGCTACCATGCCTGTCGCTGCCCTCAGCAACTACTAATCTGTTTTCCTTCCTTATAATTTTGTCATTTCAACAGTTTTACATAGACTCACATAGTATGTAACCTTTTGGGATTGCCTTTTTTCACTCACCGTAATTCCCTGGAGACTCATCAAAGTTGCTGTGTATATCAGTCCTTTTTTATTTTTGAGTACTACTGCACGGTATGAGTGTATCCCGGCTTCTCTGTCTGTTCACCAGTTGAAGGATGGCTGGGTTGTTTCTCGTTTTCGGCTGTTTGGAGCAAAGCTACTATACTATGAATGCCCATGGATAGGTTTCTGTATGAACATCAGTTTTCATTTCTCTGGGCTGACACCCAAGAGCACAGTAGCTGGGTCCTATGGTAATAGTAAGTTGAGTTTTGTAAAATCCTGGCAAACTGTTTTCCAGTGTAGCTGTACCATTTTACATTCCCACCAGCAATGTATGAATGATCTAGTTTCTTTGCATGTGTATTTCTGCGCTTTCGTTTTATTATTCTTATGATTAAAAAAATTCTTTTGGCTGTACCACGCAGCATGTAGGGTGTTAGTTCCCTGACCAGAGATGAAATCCGTGCTCCCTGCAGTGGAAGCGCTGAGTGTTAACCATTGGACCGCCAGGGTTGTCCCTGTGGATTTTGTTCTTTCTTCCTTCCTCATGCTCCAAGCTTCCTTCCTTCTTTATATCCTTTTGGTCTGATGAGTTTCCTTTAGCCAGTTTTTAAGGGTAAGTCAGTCAGTAACAGTTTGTTTTTAGTTTTCCTTTGTCTGCAGATGTCTTTATTTTTCCTTCATTCCTGAAGGATAGTTTTGCCTGAAATAAAACTTACTGTTGAGATTTCTTGTCTGTCAGCACTTGAAAATGTTTTACTTACTAAAATGTTGTTCAAACAGAATCCGGCACAGCAAAGGGTTGTGAGACAATGCATTATCCAACGGTAAAGGAAAATGACAGAGACGAAGGTACTGATTCAGAAAATTCCTTCCGCACTGGTGGTTTAGGTGAGTTTGAAATGATCCCTATTATGATACACTCTAACCTAGATCCATCAGCATTCTTAATATTAATTCTTAGTGACTGCGTTTTCAACATTAAACTTTTCATTTTGAGATATTTCAGAATCACATGTAGTTGCAAGAAAAAATAGGCAGATCCTGTGTACCCTTTACCCAATACTTCCCAATAGTAGTATTCTGCAAAGATAGTAAAATATCACAACTAGGATTTTGACATTGATGTGATCCACAGATCTATTCAGATGACCCCAGCTTTACTTGTATTCGTTTGTGTGTGTGTCTGTGTGTGTATATAGTTCTGCGCACTTTTATGACGTGTTTAGGTTCAGGTATTCACCACTACAGTCATGATACAGAACTGTTCTATCACTTTCAGGAACCCTGTTTTGGCTTTTTATAACCACACCACCTCCTTCTTGTCATTCCTTCCCTGCCTTCATGTTTAAGCCATCCAAATACAAATGTGTGTGTATGTGTATTCAGTTTTATATAATTTCATGACATCCTCCATCACAGTCAAGAGTCAGAACAGAGAAGCCCCAATGCAAGTTTGTTTACAAGAACTGGCGGTGGGATTCGGCTGTGGACTCTGGTTTGCTTATCACATCCTAGAGGAGACCCTTTTCGTTTAAATAATTTTAGTACCAAAAGTAGAAGAAGCTTCAAAAATTGTGCTCTTTGTGTTAAATGGCCACTGTGGTATGCTGTTGTTAGAAGTATCATTTGGCGAAAACTTTCTGGAGGGTAAGTAGTTTAAAAATCCATAGTAGTATTTATTGTTGTTGACTCAGTAATCCCACTTCTATCCAAAGGTATAATAAAAAAGATTTGTATTAAAATTGTGGTACAAAAATTGTTTATAGACATGAAAAATCAGAAACAGCCAGATAAGCAACCATAGGGAATTAGTTAAATGACTCCTGGTATACCACAGTATGTGAGGCAGTAAGCATAATGGTTAAAAGCATCGGCTACTGAGTCAGACTGCCTGTGTTTAAATGCTGGTTCTGTGTTTTACTAACCATGTGACCTTCAGCCACTTGTCTCACCTAAATATTAGTTTCTTCATCTGTGATGTGGCAAATATATAGTACCTACTTTATGGAATTGTGAGGATCAAATGGGATAATTCATTTAAAGCTCTTAACACAATGCCCAGAACGTAAGTGCAACATAAATGTCACCTGTCAGGAAAATCATGATGATAGGGATGCAGATTTGGAAAAAGAAAATGGAGAAATGTGCAAAATATAATGATAACTGAAAAAGCAGGATTCAAACTATATATAAGGTTTGGTTTCAATTTTCTGTTTTAAAAAAAGATATAGAAGATAGAATAGAAAACATTAGAAGAAGATTAATGGTTCAAGGCACTTGGCATATAAACAGATAGACTTAGCTTTTAAAACTGGCTGTATAACTAGCAGTGTGATCTTGTTCAAATAACTTACCTTCTCTGGGCCTCAGTTTCCTCATCTGATAAGTGAGAATAAGTTGTTAGGATAATGAAACTGAGCTTATAGATTTAAAATATTTAGCACAGTGCTTGACATATAGTAGATACTCTATAAATGCTAAATATTGAAAAATTTTAAAAATTATATACACCCATATTTTCTAAATTGTGTTCAGGGAACATATACTCACTCAGTAATAGAGCTCTGAATGTACATATATATATATATATATATATATATATAATATTTATTTATTTATTTGGTTGTGCCGGGTCTTAGTTGAGGTAGGCAGGCTCCTTAGTTGCTGCTCGCGGGCTCCTTAGTTGCGGCACGCGGGCTACTTAGTTGTGGCATGTGAACTCTTAGTTGTGGCATGCATGTGAGATATAATTCCCTGACCAGGGATCGAACCCAGGCCCCCTGCACTGCGACACCAGGAAAGTCCCCCCTGAGTGTACTTTTAGAATGTAAAAGGGAGCAATGAGATCTCAGAGCAACATGGTTACATATGCACTTCTGGCCTCAGAATTAAATTTATTCAAGACAATGAACTGATTAGTTCAAGTACAGCAAATTCAAGACTAGCAAAGGTGAAAAAATGCTAACAGTTGTGCAGATGGCATCAAAGAGACCCATTTAAGGAAAAGAAGAGATAAGTATAGAAAAAAATTCACCCAAGTAGAAATTTGTGAATTAGAAATCAATTAGTTTAATTTTCTTGGGCACTTTCATGGTAGCCTTGCATGAAAAAACAAGGATTTTAATTTTTCCCTGTATTTTTAAAGGATATCTTGGTGATCCAAGAAGAAATGTCAGGATGCTTGATACTCATTTGATGACTGCACAGAAGGAGGCCACACCTAAGCACGCAGCCCGCTACTTGGTTCGTATTTTGTTCTCCAAGGAAATCATGATTTCCAGCTCTGTAGCTGTCAATTCCCAAGGCCGCCAACCCCTGGATCCAAACAAAATGGCTGCAATAAGAGGTATGTAGGGACTTCCCTGGTGGTCCAGTGGTTAAGACTCTGCACTTCCACTGCAAGGGATTCCCGGTTGGGGACCTAAGATCCCACATGCCGCATGGAGTGGCCAAAAGAAAAAAAAAAAGTATATAAAATCATCATGGAATCTTTTCATTTGGTTATCTGATGAGTGTCATTGGTAGTTGAAGAAATAATGATGGGGGTTTCCCTGGTGGCGTAGTGGTTGAGAATCTGCCTGCCAATGCAGGGGACATGGGTTTGATCCCCAGTCCGGGAAGATCCCACATGCCGCAACTACTGAAGCCCGTGCACCTAGAGCTCGTGCTCCACAATGAGGGAAGCCACCACAGTGAGAAACCTGCACACTGCAATGAAGAATAGCCCCCGGTCACCGCAACTGGAGAAAGCCCGTGCACAGCAACAAAGACCTAACACAGCCAAATATAAATAAATAAATAAATAAATTTTTAAAAAAGAAATAATGATGAAGTCTGTTTGAATCTTAGAACCGTTCATTTTTTCACCTAAACCAGACTTTACAATTTAGTAGTATGTAATGGGTAACAACTTCTATAGAACAAAACTTGTCCATAGACTGATGAAATAAGATAAACTTTATTGGTTATAGTTGCTTATGGTTAGTACTAGGTCAGTTCTTCAGTGCTGAGACTTGGTACTAAAAAATAAAGAAAAAGCCAAAAAAAGTGGGAAAATAAAGCACATTTCACTGCTAGTAACTGGCAACACAGAAATAGCATCTCATAATTAATCCATTCTAGCCTCTGCCTTTTTGTCTTCCAGAAATGTGTATGGAGGTCCTAAAAGTCATAGGCACTAAGGATACAACAATGAATAAGTAGTTCTGCCCGCAAGGAGTTCACAGTCTAGAAAGGGACACATTGAGGAAAACAGATAAATTCCAATCCAGTGTGGTAATGTGGAAGCTCAGAGAGCAGAGCACCTACTTTGAGGGCATTAGGGAAGGCTTACTAAGGACAAGACATTTGAGCTAGATTTGGAAGGATTCCTTAGCTACGTAAAGAAAATAGGAAGAGTATTCTAGGCAGAGGAAATAGCTTGTGGGGAAGATAGACATGTTTTGTGCACAAATAACTGGACCATGGTGTAATAATGTTTGCAATAACAATATTTTCTCCTCACAGGTTTCCTTCTATTTTTAGATCTAATTTATCCATAGGGTTATTAAAGGGCATTAGCACCTGAAATAGTTGACTTTTTATTATACATTTTTTTCTAAATCACCAAAACCTCATTATGGGCTTCCTAGGTCAGTGTTTTAGGGAACTGCACATTAGAAGAAATGAGATATTCAGCTAAGCATCCTCTTTGAGTAGAATTTCTAAACTCTTAGAAACAGAGAAAAGGATGACAATTAAAAATAGAAAATTTCAGTATTTTAAATAAAAAATTTTTTGTCAGTATCTTTGTTAATTTTTTCCCTAATTTTTATGAATACTTTCTGCTATTTGCAGAACACCTGGCAGCAATTTTTCCCAACCATGATTTACGTGAATGTGGAAAAGACTGGCAAGCCTGTATTTCCGATATCAATTCTCTGATCTGCCATTTATGTTCCAAAAGAACACCCGTAAGTTATTTTTCATTTAAATATGGTCACTGCTGTATAAGTGCATACTGTATACAACTCCAGAACTGATGGCATGATGTACAGGATCTTCAGTCCATGTGCTCAAAATCTTGTTTATTTAATTTAGGGGCAGGGTGTGTTCTCTCAAAAGCATACTGCCTATTTATTTCACTCTTTGACATTTTGTGCCCCATAAAAATATCCTAAAGATAAAATAAATCAAATATAGTGTCATAATTAGTATATTTGAAGCCAAGGGCTATACTAGAAAAAATTTCAACTACAAAGATATTTGGCAAATCTTCAGGATCCCACTGAGTAACACATAAAAGAGCAGACTGTGGTGCTACTTAGCTGTTGTAATAGTAGTTAAGGATGGCACAGGAGAAAAGGAAGGTACTTCATTATTCGTTCACTTTCAGTGATGGCAGAAACTGGTGAAAATAATGCATGTCATGAGGTTAAGTTTTCACAGATATTTTATAATCTGTATAGTTACATGGTAAGTGGGAATCTGACTTCTCTCTCACCCATCCTATCTTCAGAGTGCATTAGAGTTTTGTTTTTTTTTAAACACAAATGGGTCAGTAGGGAAGAGAGTCATGTCTATTGCCTTCTCCTGATGAAGCATTTAACATAATGACAATTCCTAATTTCCACCCACCTCTCTAAAGCCCCCATTTTATTCTCACCATATCTAGTCACTCCTGTGTCTCTAGAGTAAGTTTCTGGAAACTATTTGCCAAGAATATTTGTAGCTGAGCTGATGTTTTCCTGGTGAACGGCTTGATTTCAGTGATAGCTCAAGCACCATCTGTATGAAACCAAATTTGCTTATTTTTCACATTCCCTTTTATATCCTACAAAAATTGCACCTTAAACATTTGAATGTAAAATCATGATACTGCTGGGAAATGGTAATTTGCATATTGCTTAGGCATCAGAAGAGAAGTGGCATCTGCCAAGTGCCTGCTGTGTCCTTGATTAGGAGAGGGATATGTCCTCACTACTCAAAGTTGGTCCGCGGATCAGCGGCAGCAGCACTGGAAAGCTCGTGAGAAATGCAGAGACTTGAGTTCCACACCAGACTCACTGAGGCAGAATTTGCATTTTAGCCAGACCCCCCAGGTGATTTTTGTGCACATTGAAGTTTGAGAAGCCCCAACCTAGGGCAGTGGTTGTCAACTCTAGGTATATATTAGAAATGTGTGAGACACTTTTTTTAAAAAGTTTTTAATGCTTGAGCTCTCCCACTCCCTCTACCAGATTCTGGTTGAATTTGCCGTGAGTGGGGCCCCAGCACAGCTTTAAAAAAACACAAGATCCCTAGGGTAATTCAAATGTTCAAATGTGCAGCCAGATTTGAGGACCACTGGGGAAAGAGAAAACAAAAACACTAAAAAAAAACACTCCAAAAGTTGTCATCTTTGAGAAACTCATGTATTCATTTATTTATGACATGGTTATTAAGCACTTATTTTGTACCAACAATTATTCAGTTCGTTAGACAGCTACTAAGTCCCCCAAGAAGCAGCGAGTCATGGCAGCTGGAGGAAGAATCCACCTACACATCTTTTATCACACCAAACAGTATTCGTGGGCTTCAGCCCACTGTATTAGAAATAGTTGCTTCCCCACCAACCTGGGGGGCCGTGGTAGATGATGGAGCATGTCCCTATTTTCCCACTATGGGACTTTGTTTATAGATACAATTTTGTGTTTCAGCAGAAAACTGTTAACAATATAGAGCCTACCAACCCGGATACAGATTCGAATGATAAAAGGGATGGTGATGACAGTGAAAGTAGTTCCCTGTTATCTCAGCAAGCAGCTGGCTCAGAAACAAGAGAAAATGGGAATTCTCAGCAGAACAGCAGTGCTCTCCCTGAAGGAATTAAAGAACCTTCCACTGATAATTCAACGGTATCTTATGAAACACTGGGTGAGTTTTAAAATAAGTTCTCTTAATGATAAATGTTGAATCTGGATGATGGATTTGTGGGGCTCATACTATTCTCTCTACTTCTATGTACATTTGAAATTTTTCAAAAGAAATCTAAACAACTTAATCTTTTATATTAATGAATTAATGAAATATAGATACCTAGTTCTGAGACTGATAGTTTTTTAACTATAAGCTAAATCTATTATTTTGCCAAAGCCGACTCCTTTGACTCTCAGGTTAGTAACCTTTCTCCGCAGGTAGAAGAGAAGGAGCTACAGCTGGATGGGCCAGAAGCAATTCAGGGGTCTTGTTCTCTGTGTGCCAGGCACATTGCAGATACTTTATAAAGAGTTTGTGCATGAACTAATGAATCCCATTCCTCAGAATATTGTGCCCTCACTGCTAGCTATCTGCTGCAGGCATATCCTGCTTCATTAGTGTCAAGTGACAGTGGGTTCCGTAGGTGACTGTGCCATCTGCCACTCACACTTCCCAATGCCTTTCCCTAGGATGCTGGAATTTAGTGGCACCTGAGGTAGCAAAACTATTTTCTGTCTCTCCCTTGCCCCCATATCAACCCTAAGTAGAATATTATCTGTGAACCTGATCAAGTAAAATTATTTAAATAATGTATCTTTATAGTATATTTTTTCCATTATAATCAGGTTATATGCCATAGAAACAGACTCTGTTCGGGCTTCCCTGGTGGCGCAGTGGTTGAGAGTCCGCCTGCCGATGCAGGGGACACGGGTTCGTGCCCCGGTTCGGGAAGATCCCACATGCCGCGGAGCGGCTGGGCCCGTGAGCCATGGCCGCTGAGCCTGCGCGTCCGGAGCCTGTGCTCCGCAACAGGAGAGGCCACAACAGTGAGAGGCCCGCGTACTGCAAAAAAAAAAAAAAAAAAAAAGAAACAGACTCTGTTCAAATTAAACCACCACAACAAAAATCACTGGATGATCCTAGATTAAAAGAAGCAAAGAACAAACAGGAGCCAGAGCAGCCCTGAGACCGTGGCATCTGGGGTCCATTGAAGTCTCTGAGGCTCTGTGTCTGTAGCTTCCATGATTTTTAGGTTGTAGTTTTCTCTTGTCACTGTTCCGATTCCCAGGAGAAGGAATCCAGTTTGGGGAGCTTGGGTCACAGGTCTCTGACCCTGACTCAGCTAGAATCAGGGGACAGGGCAACTTAGCAAATTGTGAGCCAGGCAGCCCCCACAATTTGTGTGTAGTCTATTATGCCATTTTATTGAAAAACTGGAAAATATTTAGGAGGGAAGAAGAGTTTCCACAATCAAGATACCTTAAAAAACTATTGTGGGGACTTCACTGGTGGTCCACTGGGTACGACTCTGTGCTCCCAATGCAGGGGGCTCGGGTTCAATCCCTGGTTGGGGAGAGTTTGCATGCTGCAATGAAGATTTCACATGCTGCAACTAAGACCCGGCACAACATAAATAAATAAATATTTTTAAAAACCCCAACACCTCAGTGGGGAAAAAAAACCTATTGTGGACATTTTAATTTTCTTCCAGTTTTTTTTTCTTATGAACCTTTTAAAGAATTATGGTCTCCATATAATTACTCTTCTTTTTAACATGTTTTTCCTTAAGAATCTCCAATCTTCACAATCATTGCATTTAACAGGCATATAACATTCCACTGAGTAAGTAAAACGTAATTTATTTAACTACCTCCCTCTTTTTGTTATTGTTGTTATTTTGGTTTTTTTGTTGTTTTTGTTTTTCATTTGTTTGAGGATTTTTTTGGAGAGGATTATCAATCATGCAAATCATGCCGTGAAAAAAAGAATTGTACGTATTTTGGATTCTTTTTTTTTTTAACATCTTTATTGGGGTATAATTGCTTTACAATGGTGTGTTAGTTTCTGCTTTACAACAAAGTGAATCAGTTATACATACACATATGTTCCCATATCTCCTCCCTCTTGCGTCTCCCTCCCTCCCACCCTCCCTATCCCACCTCTCCAGGCGGTCACAAAGCACCGAGTTGATCTCCCTGTGCTATGTGGCTGCTTCCCGCTAGGTATCTATTTTATGTTTGGTAGTGTATGTATGTCCATGCCACTCTCTCACTTTGTCACAGCTTACCCTTCCCCCTCCCCATATCCTCAAGTCCGTTCTCTAGTAGGTCTGTGTCTTTATTCCTGTCTTACCCCTAGGTTCTTCATGACATTTTTTTCCCTTAAATTCCATACATATGTGTTAGCATACGGTATTTGTCTTTCTCTTCCTGACTTACTTCACTCTGTATGACAGACTCTAGGTCTATCCACCTCATTACAAATAGCTCAATTTTGTTTCTTTTTATGGCTGAGTAATATTCCATTGTATATATGTACCACATCTTCTTTATCCATTCATCTGATGATAGACACTTAGGTTGTTTCCATCTCCGGGCTATTGTAAATAGAGCTGCAATGAACATTTTGGTGCATGACTCTTTGTGAATTATGGTTTTCTCAGGGTATATGCCCAGTAGTGGGATTGCTGGGTCATATGGTAGTTCTATTTGTAGTTTTTTAAGGAACCTCCATACTGTTCTCCATAGTGGCTGTACCAATTCACATTCCCACCAGCAGTGCAAGAGTGTTCCCTTTTCTCCACACCCTCTCAAGCATTTGTTTCTAGATTTTTCGTTGATGGCCATTCTGACTGGTGTGAGATGATATCTCATTGTAGTTTTGATTTGCATTTCTCTAATGATTAATGATGTTGAGCATTCTTTCATGTGTTTGTTGGCAGTCTGTATATCTTCTTTGGAGAAATTCAACTTACCAGCTTAAAGAGTATATACCTTTTTTTCTGACTCTTGATAAATACTGCTAGATGAATCTTATAGATGTTAAGTCTTTGGACCCAATGAGTGAATTTTTAAAATAATTTAATCTCTCTTGCTAAATGTTGGATCTGGGTGATTCAACAATTTATACTCTTGCCCATTAAATGATGGATGTTCCAAGACGAAAAATACGTTTATTAACTTGTAAGAATCATATCATATTTGTCTAATATATTTTCTTACCTAAGTCTTTGTTATATGTACAATATAATATTTTTTAAGTATGGTTAATTTGAATCACTATGGACTGAAGAGAGATGGTGATGATTAGGCTGTAGAGTTGAGAAATAAAAACAGGCTTAAAATTTGTTTTTCAGTTCAAGTAGGTTATCCAAAATATGATATTTTAAGATGAGTTTGTTGATTTTTAAATGATGAGTTTAATACCAAATAAAAAACCTACATTTTAAAAATTATAAATATTTTAGTAAGAATCATGGTTTTTAATTTTGAAAAAGCCTTTTCTGTAAGTAGGAAAACAATTCATTAAAACTACTTAGAGTTTTTGATATAATAAAAATTAATTTTAAGAAAGCTACTTAGAATTTGTTACCAAATGTAATGTTAAAACTGATTGTATCCTAAAAGGTAGCAGAATACTGAATTGTCCTCTTGAACAATCAGGGCATGTGTAATTACATCAGAAGTGATTCCTGTCTCATTTCTCATGCTGTCTTGTGATACACTAAAAACTTAGAGCTTTAATTTTTTTAACCTCTCAAATTCTTGAGCCTAAAAATTCAGAAAAGTCAACTTTTCTGTTACAGCCTTTTAAAAACTTGAACCTAACATTTGCCATGAAAATTGACATCTTCTTTCTCTTTTGCTTCTAGAATATCTTGGAAATCCGTGTAGAAATATACAGATGCCAAAATCAGTTCTGAATATAGCAAAAGAAAAGTCTCTCCCAGAGCTGTCAGCCAGATACCTTATTTGCAACCTGTTCACAGAGGAAGTCCTGATAAAAAGTAATGTCTATGGCAGTCTGGGGCGTGGCACGTGCGCCCTTAATGCCAATAAGATTAACGCTCTCCGAGGTATGTTACATGTTGAATATGTGAGAATTAATGGAAGCAAAGTGTGTTAGAGAAGGACAGAAAGAAAACTTCATTCAGTTTATGTGTATTTTGAAGAGAGGGAGATCTTTTACTAATTCCCTCATTTGGGTATAACAGCAGCAGGTTCATGAATGTGTTTCTTTTCGCATTTGGGTTCTCAGAGCTAATTGCTCTGTCTTGAGCAGCTTTATTAGAACAGGAAAGGCATTATTGACTGTGGCTCCTGGTATGAATTGCCAGATGTATGGAAACTCAAACACCTTCATTTCACGGTCGAAGCTGCTGGGCTTTGTCAATTTGCAGAAGTGTCAACAGTAGCACAGCAGGTTTAATTTGCTAGTTTTTCCTTGTGCACACGAGCATAGTGTAGTCTTTATTTACGACGTAAATAGATGAAATAATAAAGCTTCCAGAAGCAATTCTATGAAATTTTAAATTTAGACCAAGCAGGAAGCAGAATATTTCTTACTTGTGTCACTGGTACCCAGTAAAGATATAGTTCTGAGCCCTGGCCCAATCTCAGTTGGCAGGTTCCTCCCTTCATATCACACGTTTCACATCCATCAGATTTGAAGAACACTTGTGTTTCACACTAAAGAAATCTGGCTCATAGCACCTTTCATAAGCATTTGCTATCATCTAATCCAAATGGTTTCCATTTTTTTTTACCTGCAACCCATAGTAAGAAATATATTTTACATTGTGACTGAGTATGTGTGTGATTTTTAAAAAACTGAAGCAAAAATTTCACAAACAGTTCTTACTCTTCCTATGAGAATTACATTCCAATGTTTTCTATTACTTTTTTTTAAGTGCTGCCATCACTAATTTCATGACCTAGTAATTGGTCATAATTTGCAACTTGAACATCACTGAACTAACCCACCATGCAAAAAACCACAACCCAATTCCTCTTACCTTATAGTAAGAAAAGAACACAGTTTGTAACCAGTTTAGAAATGAAGGTGTTTATAGAAGAAATAATGTCTTTCTAATTTAAAAAAAATTTTTTTAAATGAGAGGTAGAAGGTGACTTTTAGAGTTCTTTAATGTCTGGAATAGATTAGTTTCTTAAAAGTGGACTAAAAATATTATTCTGTGTATTTTGTTTTGTTTTATCCCTTAATGAATTATATTACAAATCAAGAAGATGTCTTTTGTCGTGAAAAATATTCAGCATGAGTTTGACATACTATCCACTTAGGGCATATTTTAACAAATTTCCCATAAGACTCAAAGTTCTACTCCTTTGTAGAAGGGAAGCCATGTAAGTCATTTCAGCAGAGAGAATGCAGTAGAATCATCATTGTCCTGGCGGGCAGAGCCAGGCCCAGGGAGGAGAAGCTGACAGGAAAGCATATTTTACTTTAATATGAGGACACGATGAATTTGGAGGATGAAAAGGCTCAGAGTAACTGCTGAATGGCCAGAGATGTGAGGAGATTCCTGCACTAGTAAGAGAACTAGGCTTTATGGGCTCTAACATAACATCTTTAGAAGTATTGGTTCAGTATCAACTATTTAAAACATACAGAAATATATAGAAAATAATATAGTAATAAATTAACACCTGTCTACCCAGTATAGATATATTTTGCGTTTTGTGCTCTAGGTTTTTTAAATCATTACTGATAACATTAAAACTCCATCCCATCATCTGTTTTCCCTGTCTTTCTCCCCAAAAGTAATCACAGTCTTGGAGGTGGATATATCATTCCCATGCATATTTTATACTTTTGCTACCTCTGTTGATATGTAATATTGTTTTGTAGTTGTTTTAATGTACATAAATGGGAATATATAGTACATATCCTTTTTAAATTTTATCACCCAACGTTATGTTTTTGAGATCTAACTCATGTATTTTAACTGCTGATTGGTACCAGCAGTTGGTAAACCAGATTATTCTTCTAATATCACTTCTTATCCTAAGATTTTATTATTTTGGGGGAACTCTTCTGGAAATTAATAGGCAAAGGTAAATATGTCCAGTAGCCAAAGGTATTGATTTCACCTAAGAAACTGTTACGTGATGCTCTCTGAGAGTTCAGTTATCACTTAAGGTCTCTTTAAAGAATGGTCCATATGGAGAAAGTTAGAAGGCTGCAGATTTGCAATCAGCAGGCAACCCTTACTCCTGCCCCGTCCCATCCATTTCTGAACATAACAGAACTGTAAAGTCTTAGCAATAGGGAGTACATTAGGTCCTCTAATACAGCTTCTCACCCAGAGCAGGAGTTCCCATCTCAGCTTTGGCATATAGTTGCCTCCCCTTGGCTTGAACACTTCTGTTGATGGCAGTCCACTACATTTTAAAAGGGTTCTAATTCATGAGAAAGTTCTTCTTCCAAGTGACTCAAAATTTACCTCCCTGCGAGTAATGCACATTTGTCCTAGTTATTCCTTCTAGAGCTAAATTGGGTGGATATAATCACTTTTCACATGATAGGCCTTCAAGTATTTCAAGACAGCTTTCACTTCCTGCTGTATGCATTAGGAGAGAATAGATATACCCTCTCCTCCCACTTTCAAGTTCAGAACCAAGTGAGTGACAGCCACTAGAATCTGGCAGGTGGAGATTAAAATATCAGCTTTATTTTTGAATCATACATGCCCAGTTCTTCTAAACATTCCCATTTAGAGATCCCTCTACATGGAAGTGTGAGGATTAGAGACTAAGTGTTTGAGGATTGGACAATAAGTGTTTGAGGATTGGAGAATAAGTGTTATTCCTAGCTTTTCCCCACAAAGTCTTAAACTTTTACAGTTAAATATCTCCATTTTGTTCAGTAATTCCTCATATAAATATTGTCCTAATCTTTCATGATCTCGTTCAGTGACTAACTTCATATGTGCTCAAGTTAACCCAGAATGCAATAGTACTATTACCTACAAGGCTGTTAATGTAGCCTAAAATGGCACTTGCCATTTAAAAATTTATGGTTGTCTAAACCCCTAGATCTTTTTTTTCTATATACTGACATTTATCCAATACTTTTTATTTTATTTTATTAACTTTTTTTAAATGAAAGATTCTTTAAAGTCTATAGTGCTTTACTATCCAGTACCTCTATTGTTAGTATTTAGGCTGTTCCTGTTTATACTGTTAGTATTTTTTTAATGTAAATGTAGGATTTTATATTTATTCCTCCTGCATTTTATCCTGTTAGTGTAGAGCAGCATTCCCCAAACTATGTTTCTTAAAGACAGCTGAATATTAATAGGTTCTTCCTGAATAAAGTGCTTTTTAGTCAAATGGCTAGGAAAGATCTTGATCTGGCACCCCAAGGGCCTCAGTCCATAGATCTGCTTCATTTGACTCTGTTTTAAAACATGTTTTGAAGCCTTTAGCTGTCCAGCCTGCCTAGATCTCCATGGTCTTGACCCTCTGTTGCCTTATGTGTTGCCACCTCCCTTATTTATGTGCCTCACCAAATCTGCATCTGTCACCTTTGATTCAGCACGTCTCTCATTTTTAAAATAATTAATTAATTAATTTTTGGCTGTGTTGGGCCTTCGCTGCCACACGCGGGCTTTCTCTGGTTGTGGCGAGCGGGGGCTGCTCTCCGTTGTGGTGCACAGACTTCTCATTGTGGGGGCTTCTCATTACAGTGGCTTCCCTTGTTGTGGAGCTCTGGCTCTAGGCGTGCGGGCTTCAGTAGTTGTGGCGTGTGGGCTCAGTAGCTTTGGCTCGCGGGCTCTAGAGCGCAGGCTCAGTAGTTGTGGCGCATGTGCTTAGTTGCTCCACGCCATGTGGGATCTTCCCAGACCAGGGCTCAAACCCATGTCCCCTGCGTTGGCAGGCAGATTCTTAACCACTGCACCACCAGGGAAGTCCCCAGCATATCTCTTTACTGTGGGATTTTTCAGTGGAGACTAACTCTGGAGTTAAGCATTTCTTATTTGCACAACCAGAATCTTCCCCCCCCAAGAAACTTCTTTTATGACTAGTGTTTCAGAGAATACATTTTAGGAAACACCAACCAATTTAGGTTCCTTGTTGCAGTCTATTGAAGGCTTTGCAGGTACTTGTCTTCCAGTCTGTTAGTTATCTGTCCCAGCTTTGCTGTCATTGGGAGATGGGGCTAGCCTGCTTTCCATAACTTCTTTTTTTGTTAATAAAAATGCACAGCAGGATAGAGCTTGATACTGAGTCCAGTGACATAGGACTAAAAGCCTCCTTCCAGGCTACCACTGATCTGTTAGACCTTTGAGTATGAAAGCTTTTTAACTTTGTCACATGACTTGCTAAAATTTAGATATATGCTCGGTTTATAGCATTGTCCTGATTTCCTAGCCAATTAATCCTATCAAAAAACAAATGACATTAATGTAGCCAACTAATGCTGGCCTGTAGTGATTGCCAGATCCTTTTCTAAGAGCTCAAAGGTACTTAGGAAATTACCTAAGAAAGTATCCAAGAGTAGCTCTGCTCTTCTAGTTAGCACCTTCTTCCCCCTTTCCCTTTGTCCTCCCACTTTCTCTGAGTGCTCCTTGAGCTATGTTGCTCTGTTATGGAAGTTTTCATTTAACTGCAAGATCTAAAGACTCTCATTCCTTTCGTCTGAGATAAACCAAGCAGTGCCAAAAAATTTAGCAGTTATAGCTTTTTGCCTCTAAAAGTATGAAAGACACTGCAGCCTCTAGTGTACTAGAACCTTATTAGCATGTCTCTATTTGATATAATGAATAACATACTAGATGCGTGTTTAATAAATTTAAGAATAAGAAAAGTTTATGTTGGGTACTAAAGAGAGCAGACCTTGCTACATAACCAGATCATGGGGTATTTTGGTGTTTTTTGTGTGATTTAAGAATGGTGCTATTTCATATAACTATCCTTTCTGATGAAAAGATTTGTTCAGCTAATTTAATAATAGCTACAGTCCATGTGTTTTAATTAATTAAAGTCTTAATGACCCTTTCACAGACATAGCAATAGTACTAAGGTTGAATAAATTCATTTCTCTGAGAAGTGATTTCTAATTAACTTATATTTTTGGACTTTACCACCAGAGTTTCTCCAAGACATCTACCCGACTTGTGATCTATCAGAAACTGGATATGACTGGAAATTCTGTGTGACAGCTATCAATAGTCGTATTTGTAGTCTTAGATATGACCACAAGAAGTCCACATCCAAATCACAGCCACCTCCAGAAACGACTCCTTCGACAGAGTCAGAGCCAAGAGATACTGGCTTAGCTGACTGAAGTACTTGAATGTCAGTCATCCAACTTTTTTTTTTCCACTATTGTACCATCCTTTAAGTTTCTCAAGTTATTAATTCAAAAATTAGCCTGATGTAGTGGCATTGTAGTTCAGCATTCACACCTAAAGAAATAACCTATGTTCTTTGTTTGCCCACAAGGGAGGCACAATTGCATTATGAAGATGTGTAATGTTTCATCTCATGAATAAAGTGATGGGCAATATTGCAGTAAGAACCTCTGAAAAAAGGAATGGTTGTAAACTCCTAAAGATCATTTTTATTGCTGTTTTAATGTAGAATAAGAATAGTACATTTAGCTGTTAATGACAGATGAAATCTGAGTGTCAGTGATACGGATACAGGTAGTGAAATAGAGAGCCACAGTTGGATAGGCAAATCATAATTCCAAGCATAGGAACTTGCAGGTAATAGACACTCAATATGTCAAGTGAATCTGCAGTGCAGAGCTTAGGTTAAGCTACACTGATTCAGAAGGGTGGTATGGTTTACATATAACCAAAACATGCGTGCTGGCTTTCTTTTTTTTTTTTTTATTAACATCTTTATTGTAGCATACTTGCTTTGCCATTTAGTTTCTGCTTTATAAAAAAGTGAATCAGCTATACGTATACATATATCCCCATATCTCTTCCCTCTTGCGTCTCCCTCCCTCCCACCCTCCCTATCCCACCCCTGCAGGCGGTCACAAAGCACCGAGCTGATCTCCCTGTGCTATGCGGCTGCTTCCCACTAGCTCTCAGTTTTACATTTGGTCGTGTATATATGTCCATGCCACCTGGCTTTCTTATACATCCATCAGTAGGGGATTCATAGGATTGACATAATATTGTTTAACATAAGCTTTCCAGAGATGAGACCTATGTTCTTTTGATCTACTTCTGATAAGAACAGAATTCTTTTAATTAACTCCTGATAATATTTTATCACCGAAGTTTGCTAAGAGTCAACATAGAAGATCATATTAGCAGACTTTCTGGTTCCATTGAAGTAATTTAAATTTAAGAATATATCCATCATCAAAAAATCTAGAAACAATAAATGCTCAAGAGGGTGTGGAAAAAAGGGAACACCCTTGCACTGCTGGTGGGAATGTGAATTGGTACAGCCACTATGGAGAACAGTATGGAGGTTCCTTAAAAAAACTACAAATAGAACTACCATATGACCCAGCAATCCCACTACTGGGCATATACCCTGAGAAAACCATAATTTACAAAGAGTCATGTACCAAAATGTTCATTGCAGCTCTATTTACAATAGCCCGGAGATGGAAACAACCTAAGTGCCCATCATCGGATGAATGGATAAAGAAGATGTGGCACATATATACAATGGAATATTACTCAGCCATAAAAAGAAACGAAATTGAGCTATTTGTGATGAGGTGGATAGACCTCGAGTCTGTCATACAGAGTGAAGTAAGTCAGGAGGAGAAAGACAAATACCGTATGCTAACACATATGTATGGAATTTAAGGAAAAAAATGTCATGAAGAACCTTGGGGTAAGACAGGAATAAAGACACAGACCTACTAGAGAACGGATTTGAGGATATGGGGAGGGGGAAGGGTGAGCTGTGACAAAGTGAGAGAGAGGCATGGACATATATACACTACCAAATGTAAGGTAGATAGCTAGTGGGAAGCAGCTGCATAGCACAGGGAGATCAGCTCGGTGCTTTGTGACCACCTGGAGGGGTGGGATAGGGAGGGTGGGAGGGAGGGAGACGCAAGAGGGAAGAGATACGGGAACATATGTATATGTATAACTGATTCACTTTGTTATAAAGCAGAAACCAACACACCACTGTAAAGCAATTATACTCCAATAAAGATGTTAAAAAAAAAAGACACATGCCCCCCAATGTTCATTGCAGCACTATTTACAATAGCCAGGTCATGGAAGCAAGCTAAATGCCCATCGATAGACAAATGGATAAAGAAGATGTGGTGCATATATACAATGGAATATTAGTCAGCCATAGAAAGGAACAAAATTGGGTCATTTGTTGAGACGTGGTTGCATCTAGAGACTGTCATACAGAGTGAAGTAAGTCAGAAAGAGGAAAACAAATATCATATATTAACGCATATATATGGAACCTAGAAAAATGGTACAGATGAACCTGTTTGCAGGTGAGAAATTGAGACACAGATGTAGAGAACAAACATAAGGACACCAAGCGGGGAAAGCAGCAGCGGGTGGGGTGGGGGTGGGGGTGTGATGAATTGGGCAATTGGGATTGACATGTATACACTGATATGTATAAAATTGATGACTAATAACCTGCTGTATAAAGAAAAAAAATTAAAAAATTAAAAAAAAGAATATATCACTATGAATATAAAGAATCTGACAAGATTTAGACGCTGTTTTTTTTGGTTTCTGAAATGTCTGCATAAAGGTTTTAATATGTTTACTGTGTTTTATGATTAATTCTAGTTGAAATGCATATAAGTTTAAATGAAAAAAAATTTTATCAGGAATTCAATTAGAAAAAAATGATCTTAAAGGATATTGGTGGGATTACTGGAGAATTAAAAAGTTATTCCATTTTGCTCATAAATATAATTTTTTTTTTTAATACTCAGGGTGCAATCCACTGGCTCCCCAGCCTGGCCACTCCTGCCTCCCCTGCCTACTGTCACATCTGAATCCTCACACTGAATGCCACTTCCTCCATGAAGGCTTCCTGCTTACTCCCTTCCGAGGAATTTTTTTTTTTATTGAAGTGTAGTTGATTTACAGTGTGTTAGATTCTAGTGTACGGCAAGATGATTCAGTTATACATACATATGTATTCTTTTTCAGATTCTTTTCCATTATAGGTTATCACAAGATATTCCCTGTGCTGTACAGTAAATCCTTTTTGTTTACTAGGATTTTATTTTTAACTTAAGCACTTTATTTTAAAGTTCTTGAATGTTTCAGCCATAGGAAATATTATATAATTTCATTTTTTGATCATTTGTGTTTAAGAAACATTTTGTCAGTTACAATGCCATCTTTCAGCTTTCAACCTGTTGAACAGTCCTCAGTTACATCTGTTTTATAGTGTTCCTTGTTATTGTTCAAAGAGCAAATTTTCTCCTTGTAAGAGTTCAATCTTTAGTTATGGCCATTTGCTTGTGACCCATGGCTTTGTCTATAATAGACATTAATTAAATTCTGTTTTTTAATAAGGCAAAGAAGAAATTCAACAGAAAGTAATAAGTAGGTCAAACAGGATAGTTTGTGTGAAGTCTTGTTATTTTTTGTGACTTGTGAGATAGTTTAAGATGTTTTTATGTGATCAGTTGGTAGAATAGATACATATTTTCATATGATATATCTTTTGAAAATTAAATTCAACTTTGAGTATTTTAGTGAAGTATAATATAGTTTTATAAAGATAAGATATAATTTTAAGACTGTTCTTCAAATAAATAATTTGCTATTAGTTGCCTTTAATAAAACTATAGTATTTCTATGCATATCTTTATATGTTTAGGCTATGCCTACAGTGGTCTTAAGAAGTAGATAACTGAAGCCAAAAAGTCTTCCAGACTTTTAACTTCAGATTAATTCATCTAAATTAGTCTTTGGCTTCACCATTCAGTTTCACAAAATATTTTACAAACTAGTAGTAATAGAGTTAATATAGAAAAGTAAATTTATATCCTAGGCAAGATTAAATTTCAAATTGTATATGCAGATTTCAAATTTGATTTGTATTTTATGGTATCTGAAAGATTCCCTGGATTAGAAGCAAAATTACAAAAACAAAAACTTCATATTTACAGAAGTTTTTCAAGATTTATATGATTGACTTTATTATGGTGGTTGCTTATATGTTATTTGACCAGCCCTGTCCAATAGAACTTTCCATTATGTTGGTAATATTCTATAATTTTACATTGTCCAATATGGTAATAGCTAGCCACGTGTGGCTTTTGAGCACTTGAGATGTGGCTAATTAGATGGAGGAATTAGATTTTAAATTATATCTCATTTTAGCTAATTAAAATTTAAAGTCACATGTAAATAGTGGCTACTATACTGGATAGCACAGTTTAGAATGCACTTTATTTTTTTTTAAGTGTTTAAAAAAAACACAGTTTGAGTCATAGTAATATACACATAACTTCTTTAAAATCACACTGAGCAAAATAAGTTTCATAAAGGTGTTTCACATCTTATTTAAACTAAATTAGACCTTTTCTATCTACAAAATTTCACAGGTCAGTTTTGTTATTGTATCAGTCCAACGTTAAAGACTTTAAATGTCTGCTCATAAGACTTGTTTTTGATAAATTTATCGTTAATATATTTTGTTTTCCAAATAAATACAATGAATAAACATTTAAAATATTCTTAATACAGACGCTTGTTTTTTTAATGTAGTAATTTTATAGAACTTTTACTAATGTCATCTATAGTGTTTTTAATTTAATGATAACATTTTCCAGCCAGTTTCATAAATGTGGCACAGTGAGAATGTTTGCTTTCTTGCTTGATAAGCAAAACAGAAATAGTTTAACCCAGTAATGATAATTGTGGATATAATTGAAAGGATGTTGAAAACTTTGGAAGTGTTTTGTCCTTCGTGGGTAAAACATAAGTGTTACTAAAGCATATTATTTTATACTTTAATATTTATTTAAATATATGCCAGTATTTTAATTTTGGTCAGCAAGGCTTCGATATTCAGCTCTGGTTTTCGCCTTTCTTTATAGCCCATATCCACATCGAGTAAAGTATTATCTTTGCAGCATTCTGCAACAGTAGCAGTCTAACCACATTCACTCTTGTGTAGGACTAAAAAGCACTTGTCACTCCTTCCTTCACCCTAACTTATTTTAATACGTTAAATGTGCAATGAATTTTTTCACCATGATAAAAAAAATCTGCTCATCCACTTTGAGATGGAATAATTGGTAATCTCAAATAATTAGCAAAATTAATCTGAAAGATTGACGGATGACAGGTTTAAATCTCAGGACACCAACACAGGTGGGCAAGAAACATTATTTTTCTATAATAACTTAATTTCTATTTTGGTTACACAGCTTTCAGGTAATCTTTCCAGACCCTTTGGGCCAATCGCCCCGCCCCGCCCCACCCTCGGGAGTCACAGTGGGCAGGGCTCTGTTTTAGCTCACTTGCCTTAGCAGGACCGGGTTGGGTAACGCCAGGCTTTCCAAGCAGGGTGGGCCGGCAACTACTCTCAGCCTCGGCTCTGAATTAATTCCCCCCACTTGGGCGGTAGCACGTGAACCGTCCACGCGATTCCGGCTTTTCTCGGGAGGCTGTCAGCCCCGCCCACCCACCTCTCAGCTCCCGCGCTGTTGGCTGCGCAGCTTCCAGGTGTCCGCTCTACTGGTGAGACGGCGTCGGAAGACGCTCTCCTCAGCTCCTTGCCTGGGTGGGCAAGTCAGGCTGTAGGGCGAGCAGAAATCCTCGTTTAAGGGTCCCACCGAGTTCCCCGGTCAGAGTGCGGCAGCTGAGCAGAGCGGCTGCTTGGGACTACTGCTCGGGCGCTGCAGGTACGAACTCAGCCCAGGTCCAAGTGTTGGTTGTTGCCAGTCCCTCGGCCCTTTCTCGGTCACAGGCAGGTTCCCACTGGGCAAGCCCTGTGGGGCGACACTGGGGTAGGGGCTCCCACACAGTGACCCACAGTGCTGGGCGAGCTGGCTTCTCCCCCCAAGCCCGCCCTTTTCGAACTGGAGGACCCGGAGGCTCAGGGGAGACGACCGTGTGGGGCTGCGCTGGCCTGGGGGAGGGGCAGTGTGGTGTGTGTAGCCGCTTCTCTGACCTTTCTATGCCGTCTGTCTTGGTCTCTGCTGTGCAGAGGGTGCTTCCGCCTCACCCCCGCGTTCTAGGCTGCTCTCAGTGGTGTCCGGTTAACCAATGGTCGTTGGTTGTTCCAGAGAGGGTGAGCGAAGTCGGAGTGACGTGTGACGCCAACTTGGTGACGTCACCCTTAGTCTCCGATTTCAGCCTCCACGTGCTGGAGTGGAAACTTAGCCTTAGTCACACAAGGCTTGTGAGTTTCCCAGAACTACAAGGAGAGAACCGAGGACGTGAACGGAGATAGGTTTGGGAGAATACCAGCTGGCAGGGGTTTTCATCAGAATTGCTCCTATGTTGTAGGGGGTCTTACACAGTGCCAAGGCTGGGGGGAGGGTTTCAGAATCAGTTTCTGGTCATTTTTCTTAGCCATCAGCTGAGATAGTTATTTGTCCCATCTGCTCCTTAGTCGTTGGCTCAGAACCATCCTCATTTCTGTCCACAAGACCCGTCAGATGGAGCAGCTCTTATCTCTGCTCCTTCCAGGTTCCCCTGGAGCTCACGGGAATTGTTTTGTTGCTGCTTCATTATTTTGCATCTCGGGAAACGGGTTTTACCCAGTTTTCCATATATTTCTGTTACCGAATTAGGTCGTCTGGACCCCCACTTGGGCCCTAGCCCGGCCAAGGCCCCCCTGCCTCAGGGAGAAGGTTCTTTTCCTGTTCAGGTTCTGACAGCCAAAAACTAAACCCAAGCTGAGATCGAAGCTGAGGGCAATTATGCTTGAGGGCAAACATAATTCAGTGGCCTGAGGATGGAGAAGCGGGAACTTAGGTCGCCAATCAACTTCTCACCTGGGTGATGGTTAAGACAAGATTTTAAGGGCAAGATTAATGAGAGGGAGTCATATACATTGGTTTTTCTGGGAATAGGTGGGGTTCTTCCTGGAACTGGGGTGCCACCTCTTTTCTGCCCTTGTATGGTCCTTTGGCATTTGGGCCTGAAGCAGGTCAAACCATCATGGTGAGGACAGGCAGAGATCTTAAGATTACAATGAGATGCTAATGAGCTGCAGGGCAACCTTTGTCCCACTTTTCAAGCTGAATAAGTTTCACCAGTTTTCTTGCGGATGGACTCTCTTGTTCCTGTCCTGTGAACACAGCTAGAGGATATGCTTTTCTGCAAGATTACTTGTTTCTGGGGCAACAGCTTTGGTAACACTTCCATGCAGGACCAGCTACATAATTTGCAGGGCCCAATACAAAATGATGAATTCAATTTTGATACCATTTAAATAGCACGGTTTTAATTTTTAACATTTTATTTTGGGATAATTTTGGATTTACAGAAGAGTTGCAAAAATAGTACAGAGAGTTTCCATACACCCTTCACCCAGCTTCCCCTAATATTAACAGCTTACGTAAATGTGATACAATTATCAAAACTCACAAATTAACATTGGTACAATGCTATTAACTCCAGACTTTATTTGTATTTCACCAGGTTTAACGTTAAAATTCTTTTTTGCTTCCAGGAGTCAATCCAAGATTGACTTTTTAAAAATTTTATTTAATTCTCATGTCTCCTTAGTCTCCTCCCATCTGTGGCAGTTCTCAGTCTTTCTGTTCTTCCTGACCATGACACTTTTGAGGAGTACTGGTCAGTCATTTTGTAGAATGTCCCTCAGTTTGAGTTTGTCTGATGTGTTCTCATGATTGGACTGAGGTTATGCATTCTTGGGAAGAACACCCCAGACATGATGTGCTCTTCTCAGTATCACAGCCTTTTGAATTTTTCAGTGAAACAGTTATAAGAAGGTTCAGTGGTTTTCCCCAAATCATAGAGCTGCTAGTGCCAAAGCCAGGGCTAGACCTCAAGTCTCACTTTTATGCTAGGGTTGTTAGTACAAACCTGTAAATCCTTTCATGTATTTTTCAATACTACTGAATTATTCAGCAGTTGCCTTCTAGGATTGTGACTGCAGAGTCCTTGTTTGGCCCCTGCACAATGAAGTAGGGGAAAGGGGAGACTGGACAATCAATGGACAGAAATCCTACAAGAAAAATGGTACAGTTGACCCTTGAACAACTGGGGGTTAGGGGCTCTGACCCTCTGCAAAGTTAAAAACCCATGTATAATTTATAGTTGGCTCTCTCCGTATACCTGGTTCCTCTGTACATGCAGTTCCTCCAAATCTGAGGTATCGTATCTGCGGATTCAACCAGCCGTGGATTGTGTAGTACTGTAGTATTTACTATTGGGAAAAATCCACGCATAAGTGGACTCACACAGCTCAGACTTGGGTTGTCCAAGGGTCAGCTGTACTTTCAAATGCTGGGAAGTTGAACACTTGCTCAGTGTCCCTGCCACTTCATGGACGGCAGGGGTGGTGGTCACCACGTAGTGAGCCCCAGCTGTGTGCCAGGTCTCAACTCAGCATCACCACCTCCCCCTTCTAGAATCTCTGCTTTGCAGAAGAGAAGCTGAGAACCACATTTCCCAGAACCCCTGTCTCAGTATAGTTCTGGTTTAGAGTTTGTTGATGAGAGGAACTGGCCTGAAGTTTGAAGGTAGAAGAAAAGAAGCCGTTTTTCTCCACAACTGGGACATATGGGCAGACTGAGATTTACAGAAGCTTCCTGAAGAACTCATGAGAATCACAAACTTCACTGCTGCAGACGCGTCAGTGTAGGGTTGGGGGTTTTCAGAGATTCTTCATCAGCTTCCCAGTAATCTTGTGAGAATTTTCCACCTTGGTGCTTCAAACTGAGGTCTCCAGTGTCTGTTTCCTTGATCTTTGGTGGCACTGTCTTTGACCTTGTCTTTCCTACCTCTTTTAACAGTCCTGTAAACCACTAATTCCTGAACTTCTTGATGGCAAAGGCTGTGTCATCAGTGCCTAACATAGTAGTCTGGGATTAGTAGGTGCCCAATAAACAAAGGCATTCCTCGTTCACCTTGTCTTACTATGCTTGAAATTCTACCATTAGTTTGATTTCTTTGGTTTGAGCCTAATTTGACCTTTCCCCTTGTTACGGTACAAGTTCTGTCTATTCGTCTTCTGTGCCTTCATGTAGCTGAACTTGTTAAATCCATTCCTCAAAGTTGGTTTGATTTGGAGTGTGAGAGAGCATGAGGACTTCTTAGTCTTGAGACTTCTATGCAGAGATAAATGTGCAGTAAGGGTTGCAGCATCCTCTGTAACAGGATAAAAAATTAGAAACAATGTGTTAAAGAATAATTTTTAAAAAGGTAAAATATGCCTCATGTACAGATATAAAAGGAAGACATGTTAGAGATTTTATTAACTAACTCATTACTAATGAGGGAACTCGTTAGATGTCACAACCATTTTAAAGGACAATCCAAAGAACAGACACATTTACAGATTAGAAATATTGAAATTAAAGTGCAAATGAAGAAAAAATTGGCTTTTCCCATAACTGGGGAGGAAAGTCAATTGAATCTTCACCAGACAATTTATTTGCACGTCTATAGATAAGAATTATTTTGCATTGCTATCAGTTATGTACAATTTATAGAATGGAAAATCAGAATCAGATAACCAAGAGCAGTGTTCTCTAAACAATGTACAGTTTTCCACTGAAGCAAAAAATTTTCCCTATGAGTATAAATATCCATTAATAGATAATGGTAACATAAATTAAGAAACCTACTACAGTGGGAAAAATGTGCATCCATTAAAAAGAATGTGGCAGATACTAATGTGAAAAGCAAACCCTAGACTGAAAATATTCACAATACATGTGTCCGATAGAGGACTGGTATCCATTATATGTTAAAAATTCTATAAATTGATAACAAAACGATGAGCAACCCAATTTTAAAATGGGCAAAATTCTTGAATGGGCACTTCATAAAAGAAGATATAGGAATGGCCAATAAGCACGTGAAAAAGTGCTCAATATCACTGGTCATCAGGAAAATGCAAATTAAAATTGTGAGGCGATACCAGCATGCATCCACCAGAATGGCTAACAATACAAAGGACTGACAATGCAAAGTGCCGTCGAGGATTGGAACAATTGGAACTCCATACACTGTTGGTAGGAGTATAAAATGGTTTAGTCTCTGTGGAAAAATGCTTGGTAGTCTCTAATAAAGTTAAACATATACTATCTATGACCCAACAATTATAAGTATATTCTCAAGAGAAACGAGTGCACATGTCCACAGAAAAGTTTCTAAAAGAATGTTCGTAGTAGCTTCATTCACAAGAGCCCCAAACTGAAAACAACCCCAATTGTAGTGGGAATACCACTCAGCAACAAAAACAAAAAAACACAAAACTACCGATATGTGCAAAAACATGGATGAATCTCAAAGGTATTTTGTGGCATGAAAGAATCCAGACACAGAAGAATAGTTACTATATGAGTCCATGAATGTGAAGTTTCATAGGAAAACTAATGCTTGGTGTTGGAAGTCTGAGTAGTGGTTACTTCTGTGGGCGGTGGTATTGACTTGAAGGGACATGAGCGAATCCTTCTGAGGAGGTGGAAATTCTACATATTGATCTGGATGGTGGTCACACGAGGATATACAGTCCTCAAGCTGTACTTATGTGCATTTATTGTATCTAAATCATTCCTCAACAAAGTACTATTGAAAAAAAGAATGCAGTCTACATAAACTGATGTAAAATTTGTCCTGACTCACAAAGACATATCTCTTAAGTTCAGACAGCAAGTCACAGAACAGTAAATGTAATGTAATTCTATTTGCATTATTAAAAACCATTTATGTGTGGTTATGGGTAATACGTGAATGCATCACAAAAAACTAAAGATACTTGTCTGGATGTTTACTGTGGCTTTTCTGGGCAGTGGATAAGAGTAGGTGTGGAGAGGCTTTATTGTTTGGATCATTTACAATGTAAATGTATGCATAATTTAAAAAGGCTAATTTTAATTCAAGTAATATTCACAGAGAATGGAATACGTGATCTAAAAGAAAAGTGCTGAAAGGGACCGTTATGCAGTTGGGACCAGGCTGGCCCTGAGATCTCAGCTGGACATGTTTTCAGAAAAGGTTCCATTGGCAAATAGAGGGATTTTAGTCAGCTCTAAGTAAAGCCAGCGCCAAAGATCTTCTGTGAATCCACTCTAGTACAAAAATACAGTTTGGGGTTTGGCCCTCAAGCATTGTGTCTTTCACACTGCAGGTCATTTCCCGTCAGTGGTGATGACGTCAGTTTAATGAGTTGGGACTAGCATTTTAAAAAAATGAAGTAGAAAATATCAGAGGGTGGTATTATTTTGGAAAATGTTTGTCTTAGTTGGGAATCTATACTGTATTTAGGAACTGGGTTGCCCTGTAAAATGTGGTTTCTTATTCAGGTCACAATTCAAAAAGATGTGGAATCTACTGGCTGTAGTAACTTTAGCTCTGCTCTGCTTAGTTCACTGCATTGACAAGTGCAGGGTGACTGGTTTTTCCCTTGACTTGTAATTTAGAGATTTGAGGGACAGTCCATGGGAAGGGGAATGACTTTCCCTCTGGCTACAAGGAGAGCACTAGCCTCCCTTCAATCTGAGTCACAAGTGATACCATCAGGGATGGTCTTTGGCATCCAGATCAGGCTTGGGAAGCAGGGGCTGGACCACAGTGGGTTGTGTTTAGTGGAATGAACTTCCTTGTTCTTACATTCCACCTGTCACATGACCCTTGAAATACTTGCTTTTTAATCCTTGAAATCCATGTTGTTGTTTTAAACAAAAGCTATTTTAGATGTCTGTTTAAAGGAAATGCCAGCGTTCGAGATGTAGGCAACGGTAGGTTTCTTTTCTTTTCCCATCTCAAACACAGGAAGAGTGATGTGTGTGCACGCGCCCGTACGCGTGTGTGAGAAAGCACGCGCGCGTGCGCCAGAGAGAGAGAGAGGAACATATATATGCATGCTCATGGTCCAGTATATTATCCTTATCCCTAAATGGCCAGATAAAGGCCCTGCCTAACTGAGATATCTGACTTGGACAGGACCATTCAAGCCCAGCTTGAGGAGGCACTTGTACATTTGCATTGCTACCATCATCATTTCCCAAGGATGTTGATACTTCAAGTTTTTAATGGCACCATTTAAGTGAATTTCCAAGTAAGTCACTTTCTTAAAAGTGATGTTCCTGAAATAAAATGTACATTTTAGTGGATATCACTTTTCTCTATTAGCGCTTTTGTTTTCAAATTAATTGGTTTACTTAAGTGATGAATGATGTCTATTTAAGGAAGATATAACACATTGATGTGTTTTTGTGGTGCCTGACAATGCAGTATCCTGTACTTATACTTACTTACTGGGCTCCTAGAGTAATTATTGTTTTAACACCCTTTTGATCTGCCTAAAAATACTAATAAGGAAAGCTGTTACCAAATTTACAAACTGTGGGCTTGAGAACAGAAGTGTTCACATAGGCACACTTCCCAGCTTGTCAATTACTAAAGGATATTAACCAATTCATAGACCTTAGCACGTATCTGCGTATGCAGATAGGTATTCTAATGTGTGATGGATGTGATACACAAGGCTATAGAATACTATTTGGGTCTGTTGGTGGGGGGCAGTGGGAGTCAAACTTTGTTAGTTACTCTTATATTAAAGACTGATCCGTTTTTTCTCAGATGGGCCTGTGCTTTCTAGGTTATTCCTTTAGAAAAGTGGTTTTCAAACTTCATTCTAAGAAACCCCAAGGGTTTCACAAATGTTTGATTAGAGTATCATTGAAAACAAAATTGAAAAAATTTAAACCTGTCATTAATGCAATTATTGTTAATTATCTTAGGTGTGATGATAGCATTGTGGTGGTGTAGATTGCATTTATTTTTGAGCGATGCCTACAGAAGTATTTAGGAGACGAGTTGATGTCTTCAAACCTACTTTCAAATGGTATAGGAAAAAGAAAAGATAGGGAAAAGAAAGTATGCTAAAATGCTAATAATTATTGAATCTCAGTGGGAGTATGTGAATGTTGGTGCTGTTAGTCCTTCTGTAGGCTTGACAATTTTCGAAGTAAAAATTTGGGGAAGCATGTGTGTGTGTATATATGACACATAAATATGTTATAATATGTATATATGGAGAGAAAGAGTTAAAATATAGCAAAAGGAGAGTACTTGTTGGATCCAGGTGTAGGCTACATGGGTATTTGTTCCATCTTCAACTGTCTGAGATGCTGAGACAGATGTTTACCTGCAGAAGTTAACGCTGGAGTGCTCTTGTGGGGGAATGAAGGCAGCAGGATTCAGCAGGGGGAGGAGTCAGTCACTACTAAGGCTTCAGCTCAAATCATGGGAGCTCTGCAGCTGGGATGGCCCTTGCCTGTTGTCTTCCCTGAGGCAAGGGGGTCAAGGCTTTATGCCTCCTCACCCACTGGTCATTGAATGTGAGCTACCCGCTGTTGGGGGTGTGACTTTGGGTGAGGTGGCTCTCTTTGGCTGAGGGCAGTTCCCAGATGGGGCCTCAGCAGAGAGCTGTCAGCCTCAAACACAGCAGCTGGAGGATGAGCGTGTCTCTCCTGAAGGCCAGGGCCGGGTGGCTCACCACAGCATCCACCACACCGCTTTTCTTTCTGGCATGTCAATTTGTTTATTGGAGTCACATTCTTTTTTTTTTTTAATTAAAAATTTTTTTTTGGCTGCGTTGGGTCTTCATTGCTGCGCGTGGGCTTTCTCTAGTTGCGGCGAGCGGGGGCTGATCTTCGTTGTGGTGCACGGCCTTCTCATTGCAGTGGCTGCTCTTGTTGCGGAGCACGGGCTGTAGGTGTGTGGGCTTCGGTAGTTGTGGCACATGGGCTCAGTAGTTGTGGCTCGCGGGCTCTAGAGTGCAGGCTCAGTAGTTGTGGTGCACCGGCTTAGTTGCTCCGCAGTGTGTGGGATTGTCCTGGACCAGGGCTTGAACCTGTGTCTCCTGCATTGGCAGGCAGATTCTTAACCACTGTGCCACCAGAGAAGTCCTGGATTTTGGCTTTTAAAACATGGATACACGAGGAGCTCCAAGATGGCGGAAGAGTAAGACGTGGAGATCACCGTCCTCCCCACAAGTACATCAGAAATACATCTACATGTGGAACAACTCCTACAGAACACCTACTGAACGCTGGCAGAAGACCTCAGACCTCCCAAAAGGCAAGAAACTCCCCACGTACCTGGGTAGGGCAAAAGAAAACAGAAAAAACAGACAAAAGAATACAGATGGGACCTGCACCAGTGGGAAGGAGTTGTGAAGGAGGAAAGGTTTCCACACACTAGGAAACCCCTTCGCGGGTGGAGACTGCGGGTGGCGCAGGGGGAAGCTTCAGAGCCGCGGAGGAGAGCACAGCAACAGGGGTGCGGAGGGCAGAGCGGAGAGATTCCTGCACAGAGAATCGGTGCCGCACTCACCAGCCCGAGAGGCTTGTCTGCTCCCCCGCCGGGGCAGGTGGGGGCTGGGAGCTGAGGCTCGGGCATCAGAGGTCAGGTCCCAGGGAAAGGACTGGGGTTGGCTGCGTGAACATAGCCTAAAGGGGGCTAATGCACCATGGCTAGCTGGAAGGGAGTCCAGGAAAAGGTCTGGAACTGCCGAAGAGGCAAGAGACTTTTTCTTGCCTCTTTGTTCCCTGGTGTGCGAGGAGAGGGGATTAAGAGCGGCCCTTAAAGGAGCTCCAGAGATGGGCGCAAGCCGCGGCTATCAGCACGGACCCCAGAGACGGGCATGAGACGCTAAGGCTGCTACTGCAGCCACCAAGAAGCCTGTGTGTGAGCACAGGTCACTCTCCACACCTCCCCTCCTGGGAGCCTGTGCAACCTGCCACTGCCAGGGCCCCGTGATCCAGGGACAGCTTCCCTGGAAGAATGGACGGCGTGCCTCAGGCTGGTGCAACGTCACTCCGGCCTCTACCACCGCAGGCGCGTCTCGCACTCTGTACCCCTCCCTCCCCCCGGCCTGAGTGAGCCAGAGCCCCCGAATCAGCTGCTACTTTAACCCCGTACTGTCTGAGCGAAGAACAGACGCCCTCAGGTGACCTACACACAGAGGCGGGGCCACGTCCAAAGCTGAACCCCGGGAGCTGTGCAAACAAAGAAGAGAAAGGGAAATCTCTCCCAGCAGCCTCAGGAGCAGCAGATTAAATCTCCATAGTCAACTTGATGTACCCTGCATCTGTGGAATACCTGAATAGACAACGAGTCATCCCAAATTGAGGAGGTGGACTTTGGGAGCAAAGATATATATATATATATTTTTTTTTCCCCTTTTTCGCTTTTTGTGAGTGTGTATGCGTATGCTTCTGTGGGTGATTTTGGCTGTATAACTTTGCTTTTGCCATTTGTCCTAGGGTTCTGTCTGTCCGTTCTTTTTAGTACAGTTTTCAGCGCTTGTTATAATTGGTGGATTTGTTTTTTGTCTTGGTTTTCTCCTCTTTCTTTCTTTTTTTTTAATTACTTAAAATTTTTTTAATAATTATTTTTTGTTTTTTATTTTAATACCTTTTATCTTATTTTATTTTATCTCCTTCCTTCCTCCCTCCCTCCCTCCCTCCCTCCCTCCCTCCCTCCCTCCCTCCCCCCCCCCTTTCTTTCTTTTCTCCCTTTTATTCTGAGCCGTCTGGATGACAGACTCTTGGTGCTCCAGCCAGGCGTCAGGGCTGTGCCTCTGAGGTGGGAAAACCAAGTTCAGAACTTTGGTCCACCAGAGACCTCCCAGCTCCACGTAATATCAAATGGTGAAAATCTCCCAGAGATCTCCATCTCAATGCCAAGACCCAGCTCCACTCAACAACCAGCAAGCTACAGTGCTGGACACGTTATGCCAAAACACTAGCAAGACAGGAACACAACCCGACCCATTAGCAGAGAGGCTGCCTAAAATCATAATAAGGTCACAGGCACCGCAAAACACACCACCAGATGTGGGCCTGCCCACCAGAAAGACAAGATCCAGCCTCATCCACCAAAACACAGGCACTACTCCCCTCCACCAGGAAGTCTACACAACTCACTGAACCAACCTTAGCCACTGGGGGAAGATACCAGAAACAAAGGGAACTACGAATCTGCAGCCTGTTAAGAGGAGACCCCAAACACAGTAACATAAGCAAAATGAGAAGACAAAGAAACACACAGCAGATGAAGGAGCCAGGTAAAAACCCACCAGACCTAACAAATGAAGAGGAAATAGGTAGTCTACCTGAAAAAGAATTGAGAATAATGATAGTAAAGATGATCCAAAATCTTGGAAATAGAATGGAGAAAATACAAGAAACGTTTAACAAGGACCTAGAAAAACTAAAGAGCAAACAGTGATGAACAACACAATAAATGAAATTTAAAATTCTCTAGAAGGGATCAATAGCAGAATAACTGAGGCAGAAGAACGGATAAGTGACCTGGAAGATAAAATAGTGGAAATAACTACTGCAGAGCAGAATAAAGAATAAAGAATGAAAAGAATTGAGGGCAGTCTCAGAGCCCTCTGGGACAATATTAAACGCACCAACATTCAAATTATAGGGGTCCCAGAAGAAGAAGAGAAAAAGGAAGGGACTGAGAAAATATTTGAAGAGATTATAGTTGACAACTTCCCTAATATGGGAAAGGAAATAGTTAATCACGTCCAGGAAGCACAGAGAGTCCCATACAGGATAAATCGAAAGAGAAACACGCCAAGACACATATTAATCAAACTATCAAAAATTAAATACAAAGAAAAAATATTAAAAGCAGCAAGGGAAAAACAACAAATAACATACAAGGGAATCCCCATAAGGTTAACAGCTGGTCTTTTAGCAGAAGCTCTGCAAGCCAGAAGGGAGTGGCAGGACATATTTAAAGTGATGAAAGGGAAAAACCTACAACCAAGATTACTCTATCCAGCAAGGATCTCATTCAGAATCAATGGAGAAATTAAAACCTTTATACACAAGCAAAAGCTAAGAGAATTCAGCACCACCAAACCAGATATACAACAAATGCTAAAGGGACTACTCTAGGGAGGAAACACAAGAGAAGGAAAAGATGTACAATAACAAACCCAAAACAATTAAGAAAACAGTCATAGGAACATACATACCGAGAATTACCTTAAATGTAAAAGGATTAAATGCTCCAACCAAAGGACATAGACTGGCTGAATGGATACAAAAACAAGACCCGTACATATGCTGTGTACAGGAGACCCATTTCAGGCCAGGGACACATACAAACTGAAAGTGAGGGGATGGAAAAAGATATTTCATGCAAATGGAAATGAAAAGAAAGCTGGAGCAGCAATTCTCATATCAGACAAAATAGACTTTAAAACAAAGACTATTACAAGAGACAAAGAAGGACACTACATAATGATCAAGGGATCGATCCAAGAAGAAGATATAACAATTGTAAATATTTATGCACCCAGTATAGGAACACCTCAATACATAAGGCAAATACTGACAGCCATAAAAGGGGAAATCAACAGTAGCACAATCATAGTAGGGGACTTTAACACCCTACTTTCACCAATAGACGGATCATCCAAAATGAAAATAAATAAGGAAACACAAGCTTTAAATGATACATTAAACAAGATGGATTTAATTAATATTTATAAGACATTCCATCCAAAAACAACAGAATACACTTTCTTCTCAAGTGCTCATGGAACATTCTCCAGGACAGATCATATCTTGGGTCACAAGCCAAGCCTTGGTAAATTTAAGAAAATTGAAATTGTATCAAGTATCTTTTCTGACCACAGTGCTATGAGACTATATATCAATTACAGGAAAATATCTCTAAAAAATACAAACACATGGAGGCTAAACAGTACACTACTTAATAACCAAGAGATCACTGAAGAAATCAAAGAGGAACTCAAAAAACACCTAGAAACAAATGACAATGAAAACATGACGACCCAAAACCTATGGGATGCAGCAAAAGCAGTTTGAAGAGGAAAGTTGATAGCAATACAATACTACCTCAAGAAAGAAGAAACATCTCAGATAAACAACCTAACCTTACACCTAAAGCAACTGGAGAAAGAAGAATGAAAAACCCCCAAGTTAGCAGAAGGAAAGAAATCATAAAGATCAGATCAGAAATAAATGAAAAAGAAATGAAGGAAACGATAGCAAAGATCAATAAAACTAAAAGCTGGTTCTTTGAGAAGATAAACAAAACTGATAAACCATTAGCCAGACTCATCAAGAAAACAAGGGAGAAGACTCAAGTCAGTAGAATTAGATATTAAAAAGGGGAAGTAACAACTGACACTGCAGAAATACAAAGGATCGTGAGAGATTACTACAAACAACTCTATGCCAATAAAATGGACAACCTGGAAGAAATGGACAAATTCTTAGAAATGCACACGTTCCACGACTGAGCCAGGAAGAAATAGAAAATATAAACAGACCAGTCACAAGCACTGAAATTGAAACTGTGATTAAAAATCTTCCAACAAACAAAGGCCCAGGACCAGATGGCTTCACAGGCGAATTGTATCAAGCATTTAGAGAAGAGCTAACACCTATCCTTCTCAAACTCTTCCAAAATATCACAGAGGGAGGAACACTCCCAAACTCATTCTATGAGGCCACCATCACCCTGATACCAAAACCAGACAAAGATGTCACTCAAACAAAGAAAACTACAGACTAATATCACTGATGAATATAGATGCAAAAATCCTCAACAAAATACTAGCAAACAGAATCCCATAGCACATTAAAAGGATCATACACCATGATCAAGTGGGGTTTATCCCCCGAATGCAAGGATTTTTCAATATATGCAAATCAATCAATGTGTTACACCATATTAACAAATTGAAGGAGAAAAACCATATGATCATCTCAATAGATGCAGAGAAACCTTTCGACAAAATTCAACACCCATTTATGATAAAAACCCTCCAGAAAGTAGGAATAGAGGGAACTTTCCTCAGCATAATAAAGGCCATATATGACAAACCCACAGCCAACATCGTCCTCAATGGTGAAAAACTGAAACCATTTCCACTAAGATCAAGAACAAGACAAGGTTGCCCACTCTTACCACTATTATTCAACATAGTTTTGGAAGTTTTAGCCACAGCAATCAGAGAAGACAAGGAAATAAAAGGAATCCAAATTGGAAAAGAAGAAGTAAAGCTGTCACTGTTTGCAGATGACATGATACTATACATAGAGAATTCTAAAGATGCTACCAGAAAACTACTAGAACTAATCAATGAATTTGCTAAAGTTTCAGGATACAAAGTGAATGCACAGAAATCTCTTGCATTCCTATACGCTAATGATGAAAAATCTGAAAGTGCAATTAAGAAAACACTCCCATTTACTACTGCAACAAAAAGAATAAAATATCTAGGAATAAACTTAGCTAAGGAGACAAAAGACCTGTATGCAGAAAATTATAAGACACTGATGAAAGAAATTAAAGGTGATACAAATAGATGGAGGGATATACCATGTTCTTGGATTGGAAGAATCAACATTGTGAAAATGACTCTACTACCCAAAGCAATCTACAGATTCAATGCAATCCCTGTCAAACTACAACTGGCATTTTTCACAGAACTAGAACAAAAAATTTCTCAATTTGTGTGGAAACACAAAAGACCCCGAATAGCAAAAGCAATCTTGAGAACGAAAAATGGAGCTGGAGGAATCAGGCTTCCTGACTTCAGACTACAAAGCTACAGTAAGACAGTATGGTACTGGCAGAAAAATAGAAATATATATTAATGGAATAGGATAGAAAGGCCAGAGATAAACCCACGCACATATGGTCACTTATCTTTGATAAAGGAGGCAAGAATATACAATGAAGAAAAGACAGCCTCTTCAACAAGTGGAGTTGGGAAAACTGGACAGCTACATGTAAAAGAATGAAATTAGATCACTCCCTAACACCATCCACAAAAATAAACTCAAAATGGATTAAAGACCTAAATGTAAGGCCAGACACTATCAAACTCTTAGAGGAAAACATAGGCAGAACACTCTATGATATACATCACAGCAAGATCCTTTTTGACCCACCTCCTAGAGAAATGGAAATAAAAACAAAAATAAACAAATGGGACCTAATGAAACTTAAAAGCTTTTGCACAGCAAATGGAACCATAAACAAGATGAAAAGACAACCCTCAGAATGGGAGAATATGTTTGCAAATGAAGCAACTGACGAAGGATTAATCTCCAAAATTTACTAGCAGCTCATGCAGCTCAATATCAAAAAAACAAACAACCCAATCCAAAAATGGGCAGAAGACCTAAATAGACATTTCTGCAAAGAAGATATACAGATTGCCAACAAACACATGAGAGAATGCTCAACATCATTAATCATTAGAGAAATGCAAATCAAAACTACAATGCGATATCATCTCACACCAGTCAGAATGGCCATCATCAAAAAATCTAGAAACAATAAATGCTGGAGAGGGTGTGGAGAAAAGGGAACCCTCTTGCACTGTTGGTGGGAATGTAAATTGATACAGCCACTATGGAGAACAGTATGGAGTTTCCTTAAAAAAGTAAAAATAGTACTACCATATGACCCAGCAATCCCACTACTGGGCATATACCCTGAGAAAACCATAATTCAAAAAGAGTCATGTACCAAAATGTTCATTGCAGGTCTATTACAATAGCCAGGACATGGAAGCAACCTAAGTGTCCATCAACAGATGAATGGATAAAGAAGATGTGGCACATATATACAATGGAATATTACTCAGCCATAAAAAGGAATGAAATTGAGTTATTTGTAGTGAGGTGGATGGACCTAGAGTCTGTCATACAGTGTGAAGTAAGTCAGAAAAACAAATAACCATATGCTAATACATCTATATGGAATCTAAAAAAAAAAAAGTGGTCATGAAGAACCTAGGGGCAAGACGTGAATAAAGATGCAGACTTACTAGAAAATGGAGTTGAGGACACGGGGAGGGGGAAGGGTAAGCTAGGACAAAGTGAGAGAGTGGTAGTGTATATATGGACATATATACACTACCAAATGTAAAATAGATAGCTAGTGGGAAGCAGTCACATAGCACAGGGAGATCAGGTTGGTGCTTTGTGACCAGCTAGAAGGGTGGGATGGGGAGGGTGGGAGGGAGGGAGATGCAAGAGGGAAGGGATATGGCGATATATGTATATGTATAACTGATTCACTTTGTTATAAAGCAGAAACTAACACAACATTGTAAAGCATTATACTCCAGTGAAAATGTTAAAAAAATAAATAAATAAAACATGGATACAGAGAGTGGGCAGGTTTGCCCAGACAAGATCGCTGCTTTCATGGAAGGTCTCCAGAGAAAGGCCAGTCCTCTCTGAAAGTGGTAGTGCTGTTTGGTGTTATAATTCCCACCTGGAGACCCAACTGCAGTCTCAAGGTGCCTTTGGAGAGTTGACCTGTGCAGCTTTTTTAGAGCATACATAGGCAAATCATTTGTGACAACCAAAATATGAAGAATTGCTAACCCCTCCCTGGCCCCATATCCTTACTAAATGCCAACCTTAAATAGTCTATTCTTCGTTAGTGCTTTCCCCCTCTGCAGTAGCCTAGTACAGCCCTTACTCTGTACTGTAGATAGTGTTGTATTGTAAATAAGGCCATTAGTACCCAGGTATGCACGCTGGGGTGCTCACTAAATACCGTGTTCATTGGTTATATTTTCCCATGAATTCCCTACATTTCAGAAGATCAAAACCGAATGTTAATGACTCATTTTTCTCTGACATTAAGCAATAGGTAGAAATTGTGGAAAACATGGTGCAGTTTTTTTTAGTGTGAAAGATTGTCCTAGTTTGAGTTCCTGTGGAAGTAGATCCCAAGACAAGGATTCAAATGCAAATCATTTAATTGAGAGGTTAAGGAAACACTGGAGTGGGGTGAGGAAATGAGACAGGCATAAAGGAGCTAATATAGGGTGCTACCAGAGCTTCAGCCTGCTGGGGATCTCTGGGAGGTGGTGTAGGAGACTCAGAGTTCTCCCACCTGAGGGTGAGGAAGCTGAAGCATTTCATATACAAATCCTGTCAGCTCTGGGTTGAGGACTGTTGGGAGAACCTTAATTTCGTAGCACTTTCAGCCTGCTGCCCTGGTGGCAAAAATGGGCTTTATGCTAGTGGGTTAGGGATATGGGTGGCTGCTACAAAGATACTGTTGGATATCCAGAATAATACTGCAGTATTTTTCAGCAAGGTCTGGCACTTCTATCATTAAAGAATTGTTTTTTCTGGTGATGGGCAAGAGGCTGGTTTCATTTACTTGAGTTTAGTAGCTAAGAATGATAATACCTTTTCAACCTCACAGGTTTATTGTGAGGATGAAGTGAATTAGTACTAGCTGTGAAAGTACAAGAGGAATGGAAGATGGCAGTTGAAATTATTTGATTGTTTGCAACTGGATAAAAAAACGAACCAAGGAAAAACAGTAAACTGGAAAATAAAACTATCACAGTTTTTTTCTCTTTTTATTGTTTTAAGTGGTTTTGCTTCTGAATCCCAAAATGTGGAGTTTCATGTGATTTAGTTTATTTCACGTTTTCTGATTCATCAGAAAGCCTTCTTGGAATCTGACATGTTATCACTTTGGGACTGTGGGCCAGCTGCTCCTGACGTGGCCACATGAAGGCTCAGACTGTTCCAGTCTCTGAACTGAAGAGAACCAACACTGTTAGCATATCTCTCACCACCATGAATGCAAGGTTAGTATTCTCTTTGTAGTCAGTTTTTGTAAATGTTACATGTGATCTCAAAATGAGTGTGTATTCTCTATTTGTTGAGTGTAATATTCTGTGTATGAATATTAGATCAAGCTGTGTTTTTAGTGTGGATTAAATCTTCACTGTTTTTAATGTATGTATATATATTGCCCACCTTACTGATAACTTTTCGAGAGAAGTTAACTGAAAATATTCTATGATGGTGGATCGGTTATAAAAATGTTGCTTTATGTATTTTGAAACTTCATTATTCAATGCATACAGGTTCAAAATTGTTATAGTTTCTTGGTAGATTGTTTTTATCATCTAGTGAGGTCCTGCTTTATTCTTACTGTCTTTCTGCTTTAAGTTCTGTTTTGCCAGATATTAATTTTGCTAGATAGATTTTTGTTGTTATTTGTCTAATATATATTTCCCATTCATTTTATTTTAGCTTATGTATGTCATTGTGTTTTAGGTGTGCCTCCTATAAATAGCCCATATCTAGTTTTTGTTTTTTACCTACCAAATATAAATAGATTTACTTATCTATTAAAGATTAAAAGCATAGATTACTGCTATATTTGGGTTTAATTTTTGCTTTCCTGTTGTTCCTGTTTATTTTTTCATTTTTGTTTTCTTCTGGTTTGGAAGTTATCGATTCTATTTCTTTCTTTATCATTCATTTCTTACTCTCATTTTCCATTGCCTTTTGACCTTTTATGTTGCTGATGAGATGTTTTCTGCAAGGTTGTCTTTCCTTAGCTTGGAATAGAGTAAAAACATGATAAATATTTGTCTTCTGGAATAACATTCACTGCATATTTGAGGGTTGTTGCTGTGTACCTAATGACATATAGTGTATATGTTGCTTTACTCCCTGCTCACAGAGGGTATGGGGCAAATTAGTGAAATCTTCCCAGACTTTCTTTGGCATTTCTATCCACAGTACTTGGCTGACCCTCCCTCTTCTTCCCTTTCTCTTTCCTCATGATTTTTCTCGTGGCCTTTGAAAAGGAGCCTTAAATAGTGACAGGAGTTGAAAGAGGTAGCATGAAGGAAAGTTCAGTATATCAAGTTATGAAGCCTCAGCTACCCAGTTCTGTAAAGTTAATAGTTTTTAAAGGGAACCTCTTTTTTTCTTTCTCTCCATTTGTGTGACAGCTTTGTCCTGTGACACATGCGCCTTCAGCTGACTTTCGAAAGCCTGCTATTTTTGAGGTCATAATTTTGACTGATGGGCCTATAATTAGTAAGTGCTCATTAAGTACTCTGTCCTGAGTATTTCTGTGGGATGGTAAAGAATGTTCTTAGCAGCTGCCAGGGTGATAACAGTCCTGCCAATTGGCATGACTCCAAAAGTAACCAAAGAACTTTATTAAGATTAAAAGCAAACGAACAAAGAAGCATAGCAGTAGCTATAGCAGCAACTATGGCAAAGGAGAAAATAGTGTGAAGGCCTCCTAGTCACCAAATCCTTTTTCTCCATAGTGTTCAAAGCTTGATACACTCTCAGCTTTCCTCCCACCCATCTGATGTCATGCCTGTCTCTACTGACTCTTTGTCCTCATGCCTCCTAGTTACAGGTGTTTTCCACATGTTGATCTGGAGTCCTTTTCTCTCTTCTGTGATCCTCCCCCACACAGAGCATTCCATGCCATTGGCTTCTAATATAAACTTTATGTTGATGCCTCCCAAATCCACATCTCAGGCTTCTACCTAAACTCCAGTTCCACATCTTTAATTGCCTGCTAAATGTTTTCCCCTAGAGGTTCTTCTGAAGCCTTGACTCAAGTATGACTTGAGTATGACTCACCTAACGTCATACTCTTTCCTTAAAACCAGCTTCCACACTTTATGACCCAGCAATTCCACTCTTATATATGTAGACAAAATAAATGTGTGCACAATGCACCAAGAGACATGTGTAAGAGTGTTCATAGAACATGATAGAGATTGACTCAGGAATGCAAAGTTGGGTTAAAATTAGAAAATCCAACAGTTTAATTCATCACATTAATAGAACAAGGAGGGGGGAATCATGGTAATTTCAATAGCTGTAGAAATTCATTTGATAATATTAAATATGCTTTAATGGTAGAAACTCTTCGCACAGTCAGAGAAGAAGGGAGCATCCTTAATCTCTAAAAGACTTACTGCAAACATACTAAATGATAAAATGTTGAAAACTTTCCCTTGGAGATCAGGAACAAGACAAGAATGCCCTGATAACCACTGCAATTCAACATTGTTCAGAGTGTTCTGACCAGGGCACAAAGCAAGAAAAAGGCATGAGAATTGTAAAGAAAGAAACAGAAAACTGTCATTATTTGCATATATGATTATATTAATAGAAAATCCAAATGATTTGGCAGATAAACTATTGGAATTAATAACAGAATTTTAGCACAGCCCCTGGATATGAAAGCTCAATACCCCAAAATCCAATATGTTTCTCCATACCAGCAAGAAAGAGAAAATGAAATTAATATAAAATACCAAGAAATAAATCTAATAAAGGATGTGCAAGATTCAACAGAAATAAATGATAAAACCTTATTCTCAGACATTAAAGGAGTATAAGAACAGGGAGATACACAGTAGAAAATATGAGAAAAAAAGTTGCCTATTCTCCCCAAATTCATTTCTAAATTTAATGTAATCCGGTTACTGTTTTTTGGTGGAACTTGACAAACTGATTTTAAAATTCATATGGAAATATAAAAGGCCAAGGATAGGCATTACCCTTTTGAAGCAGAGGAATAAGGGAGAAAACTTGATCCATTGGATAAGAAGACTGTTATAAATCTATAGTAATCAAGACAATATATTACTTTTTCAGGGATAGAAAAATAAACCATGAAATAGAATGAATAAACCAGAAACATATCCACATATAAGGTCAATATTTGATATATGTTGCACTATAGAAGAGAAATGTCAGTCCTTAGAATAAATAGTACTGCGACAATGGGTAACTGTAATTAAATTAAACCTCTATCTCACACCATATCCCCACATCTATCCCAGGTGTATTGAAAACCTAAACATGAAAAATCAAAAAGTTCCTGAAAGATAATATAAAATATCTTCATGAGGTTGGGGGGTAGGGAAGAATTGCATAAACAAGATACAAAAGATACCTATTCATAAGGAAAGGGGAAATATTGATAAATTAGATATTTAAGAGTTTCTGTTTGTTAAAGAACACTGTAAGAGTGAAAAGGTAAATCACAGGGTGAGGGAAGGTATTTGCAGCTCACGAAACTGACAAAACTGGTATTTTGGCATATTAAGAAGTCTCATGTAGGCAAGTCCTGGGGAAAAGGATGGGGGTGGTGCTGACAGACAAATTTGGGGAAAACTGAGACCAAGGAACTTTTGCCTCATTTACTGCTTGAAAGTTTTAGAGGACTCTGCTGGGCAGAGACCCTTTGCCAACATGGGATGGCTCAGTGTAGTAAAGAGAGGCGTTGTCAGACATAGTGAGTGTCTTAGGTCATGTTCACTAGAAGCAGAGCTTGAGACAGGGATTCCAGTGCATGCTCTTTATTGGAGGAATGCTCTCAGGAGAAGGGGAATGAGGGAAGTGGGGTAGGGCAGGGGAAGGTGCTAAGCAAGGATGTGTTCTTAGCCTCAGCCTGAAGCCATAGGGAGTTCTGTAACATGAATTGCACCACAGAGCTGTTTCCCCTTGAGGCACGGAGGCCAGAATTCCATACCTGTGACATTTAGTCACTGGCTGTGGGCTGTACCCCAAAGGTGGGGGTGAGCATAGCTTTCTAAGCAAAAGTGGCTGCTGCTCAGCTGGGGGAAATTCTCCAAAGAAGGGGACATTTGTAAGGTATTAGCAACCATCACACAACATCTGGAGGCATGGGTGAATTGGTTTGTAAAAGGCATCACTGTGGAGTACCAAGAGTGTCCTCTGCAGTGAGGACCTGGTTAGCATGTCTGAGTCAATCTCAGTTCCCATGTGGTGTGGATCGTATGTTGGAGCCCAGAAGCCTGCGTGAGGCTGGACCTTACAGGGCACAGTGATCTAGAGCAGAGGATAAAGGGTGAGCTCTGTTCTCAGAGGGTGAGGAGGAGGTTGCGACAGGGACTCAGAGGGATTTCTAGAGATGAGATTGAAACAGCCACAGGGAGAGGGTCAATATTCTCCTAGAACACTGAGCCAAAAAACAAAACCAGAAACAGATCACAAGTTCACCAGCTGCCAGTGCTGACCTTAAGGACTGCAGGCAACACAGCACAAGAGAATATAAGGACATCTTCTGTCTAAGACCAACCCCATTTTCATCATCCAGGCTCTAGCCTCAAGAAGACCCCAGGGCTTGGAAATAAGTGCCGTTGGGGTTTGTGAAGAATAATATATTAGGTTTTTAAGACATAAACTACATTTACACTGCATATCTGAATTGTAGTGTAAGTGAAATTTCAACACCCACTTTAAAACACATTACGTCCACTAGATTGTTACAGTCAGACACATAAGTGGAATAAACAAAAGTTTGACCTATGACAACAAGATTGTAAACCCTTTGAGAGCAAAGTGGTGAAGCCCACACAGTGAAGTGTTAGATAATTCTCTTTTATCTCATATTATTTCCCCTAATGAGATTTGAAACTCATCCTCTTTTGTTTCAACCCACACATGTTGCCAAGAGCCACTTGTAAAATTCAAAAGACACCATGGAAAAGGAAACTTGACTAGAAATTGCATTGGGGTATCTGTTACTGATTTAGAGAAAAATCATTTTAGACCCACGCCTTACACCACAGTGCCAGATGAATAAAATACGTATAAGAAATTAATTCATAAGGAAAACATTGAACTTTCTGAGGTCTCTGGCCTTCTCTATAAGTTTTATAAGCTTTTAAAAAAATTTTATTTATTTATTTTTGGCTGTGTTGGGTCTTTGTTGCTGTGCGTGGGCTTCCTCTAGTTGTGGCGAGCGGGGACTACTCTTTGTTGTGGTATGCGGGCTTCTCATTGCAGTGGCTTCTTTTTGTTGCAGAGCACAGGCTCTAGGCACGCAGGCTTCAGTAGTTGTGGCATGAGAGCTCAGTAGTTGTGTCTCGCGGGCTCTAGAGCACAGGCTCAGTAGTTGTGGCGCACAGGCTTAGTGGCTCCGCGGCATGCGGGATCTTCCCGGGCCAGGCTCTAACCCGTGTCCCCTGCACTGGCAGGTGGATTCTTAACCACTGTACCACCAGGGAAGTCCCAAGTTTTATAAGCTTTAAAGTGAAAAAAAATCACAATTATAACTGACAATTTCTGACTACATAAAAATTTAAAGCTTTGTATACAAGAAGCTAAAAAACACAGGGGAAATATTTTTAACAAATATGGAAAACAGGTTTAATATCTTAGGGAAATTCAAAAGAAAACATTAATACCCCAATAATAAAGAAGAAAAAGACTAGCAATTCCAAATGAGGACCTATGCTAAGTAAAGAAATATATGGGAAAGTGTTAAACTTTTTACTTCAACCTTAAACAAGTTCTTATTGAGTATAATATTATGGGCTAGATACAGTTCTAGGTACTAGTCATTGAAGAATACAAAGCAAATTACTAATTTGATACTAGCAAAACTGATACTTTCATACACTGCTGATGGAAGTAAAACTACACAATCCCAATTGAATTTGGCCATACCTATCAAGTGATAGTATTGTTTTAAGTCAGGAATTCTACTTTGGGGAACATATCTCCAAAGGAAAAAGTAATCCCAAGAGGTAAAGAAAACATATGCCTGAAGATGTTCATCACATTGTATTTTATAAAGAGAGAGGGGGAGAGAGAGAGGGACAGGGAGAGGGAGAGGGAGAGGGAGAGGGAGAGAATATATATGAAAGCGCTTAAAGTATTTAGCATTTTTTTTGAAGGTTTCTCAAATTAATTTTTCTGTATAATCTTTTTTTCATAGAATATCTATTAAGTTTCTTGAGAACATGGCTTCTGGAAGGAGGGAGCCCCTCATTTTGGTGATCTTCCTCTTAGGGTTATAAAATTAATGATGTGGTTCATTTGGCAATAAGGTTTCAGTTGGGTGAAAAGTTCGGAGCTCAGGCCCACCTAAGCACTAGCCTTTCACCAAGGAGAGAGAGAGAGCTTCTAGAACATAAACAAAGAGGAAGAAGTCCCTTGATTATGTACTCTTCTAGATTTTCTGAGGTGTGAGCATCTCATGTGGCCTTTAGTAAGGCTAGATAAGACAGCTCCAACCTACCTACTGGACACAGGCCCTGAACTTCTCAGAAAGAATGAGAATGAATCTCTTATTCTATAGAAACTAAGACATGCATAGAAAGGACAAGACCCCTTTATCACCTAGAGGGGTCAGAAGGAAGGGCAAACTACCTGATTGGGCCTCAGAATAAATAACCTCAGAGCAATGGCACTCACCAGGATCTCTCCAAGGTCCTGAACAACTGCCTGCGTCTCTCTACAACCTAATAGAACCTTCCTGTCACTAGTGTCTCTCACCTTAAGGATTCACTACCTCTGCTTGCCTTGACACTTGCCCTCTGGCCTCTGACTCCCTGACACAATCTGTCTATGACCATACCTAATGGTACTTCAGTCACTGTCTGTTCTCTGCATGTACTGGCAGCTTCATTTATCAGGTTCCTTCTAAAGGAAGTCTATTTGAGGCTATGTCAGTAGCAGAGAATATATGCTTTATTAATTCAGGAGGAGAGGGAACACAGGAGAGGTGATTTTCAGATATGAGTGCTTTTAGATCAGTAAAACCTAGTATCTGTCACTGTATTTGGTTGTTGCTGGGATGCTTGAGAAAGAAACTACAAGAAGATCACATAGAGGAAACAAAAAAAGGAGACCATCAGAGAGTGGAGAGATATAAAGAGCCTGTCATACTTTTCAGTCCTACAATTACTGGATTAAAAACAGGGTGCCTTACATATGGTTGGTGCTGTAAACAAATTAATATTAAACTGAGCACTAGAAGAACAAAATTCTACTTCTCTCTCTCTCTCTCTTTAAAAACTATTTGTATAACATTGGGTAAATCATTTAAGTTCTCTGTATTAACGTAGGGTAACTGCTGCAACAAACCACCCCCAAATTCCAATCACTTAAAACAACATAAGCTTATTTCTCACTCACACAACAATCCAATACATATTCCTGGTTGATTGGCTTTCCTGGACAACTCTCTTGAGTCTCCAAGTGGTGACTCAAACTTCTTCCATATTGTAGCTTTGCTGTCCTCTGAGTTCTTGGAGTAATTGTCATTCAGTTAGCCACTGAGGAAAGAGAATAGGAAGCTTATATATTGGAGGGTTTTATGGGTCAGGCCATGAAATGGTACACATCACTTCTACCCACATTCTATTGGACAGGAATCATCACGTGTTTACACCTAACTTCAAGGGATCTTGGGAAATGTAGTCTTGGTATGTGCCAAAAAGGAAAAGGAACACAGTTTGGTAAATAACTGGCCGGTCTCTACCATAGTCTCTGGGTTCTGGTTTCCTCAACTGTAAAATGATGCAAATAATATCTGCCCTTCTTCTTTGTTGAGTTATTGTGAAGATCAAAGGAGACTATCTGTGTGAAAATGGCTTGAAAACTGTAAATCAACATATACAGGAAGGGAATCATTATTGCTTGGCTTACCTATCTTTGAATGTTAATTTTAGGAGTGAAAGAAAGATGTTCTTTCTTTGGTAAGACTCTTTATAGTTGATCCCAGTATATACCAAGTACAAGTATATGTAACAGGGTAATATATTTTTTCATGCGGTGTAAAAATAGAGATTGTCAATGGACCTTTGACATTTCATAATTTGAATGCCTTGATAGAAGTATACTAGGATGAAATTAAGGGACAGTGCCGTTTTGCATTCAAGCCTAATTTCTTGCCAGGCTCCTTAAGATGCTATAACCTCCCAGACTATAAAACTACCACAGGTTTGATAATGCATGGTAAGTTCTATCATCTTTGACATTCTTCCCTGGACTGGTTATTGCAAGTAGGATATCTATTATGACTTTAGTATATGACATCCAATTATCCACATATAAACAATGAACATACACACACAGCTCCTTTTTAATTTTTGAGGCCCTCACGCTCAGCAGCCAGAAGCTCCTGTTCCCTCTAACTTTCCAAACAAGCAAACAAACAAAGAAAACAAAAACCAAAACCAAACAAACAAAAAAAGAAAAAGCCTCCTCCAACTTCTCTTCTGCATCTCAGGTTTGCCATGAAGCAGAGGATCTGATAGAGTTGTGTTATGCTTCCACACCCAGCAACATGCCAACGATTTCTTTTTTTGTTTTTTGATATTTATTTACATCTTCCTTGGAGTATAATTGCTTTACAGTGGTGTGTTAGTTTCTGCTTTGTAACAAAGTGAATCAGTTATACATATACATATGTTCCCATATCTCTTCCCTCTTGCATCTCCCTCCCTCCCACCCTCCCTATCCCACCCCTCCAGGCGGTCACAAAGCACCGAGCTGATCTCCCTGTGCTATGCGGCTGCTTCCCACTAGCTATCTATTTTACATTTGGTAGTGTATGTATGTCCATGCCACTCTCTCACTTTGTCACAGCTTACCCTTCCCCCTCACCATATCCTCAAGTCCATTCTCTAGTAGGTCGGTGTCTTTATTCCCATCTTGCCCCTAGGTTCTTCATGACCATTTTTTCTCTTAGATTCCATATATATGTGTTAGCATATGGTATATGTTTTTCTCTTTCTGACTTACTTCACTCTGTATGACAGACTCTAGGTCCATCCACCTCACTACAAATAACTCAATTTCGTTTCTTTTTATGGCTGAGTAATATTCCATTGTATATATGTGCCACATCTTCTTTATCCATTCATCTGTTGATGGACACTTAGGTTGCTTCCATGTCCTGGCTATTGTAATAGACCTGCAATGAACATTTTGGTACATGACTTTTTTTGAATTCTGGTTTTCTTAGGGTATATGCCCAGTAGTGGGATTGCTGGGTCATATGGTAGTACTATTTTTAGTTTTTTAAGGAATCTCCATACTGTTCTCCATAGTGGCTGTGTCAATTTACATTCCCACCAACAGTGCAAGAGTTCCCTTTTCTCCACACCCTCTCCAGCATTTATTGTTTCTAGATTTTTTGATGATGGCCATTCTGACTGGTGTGAGATGATATCGCATTGTAGTTTTGATTTGCATTTCTCTAATGGTTAATGATGTTGAGCATTCTTTCATGTGTTTGTTGGCAATCTGTATATCTTCTTTGGAGAAGTGTCTATTTAGGTCTTCTGCCCATTTTTGGATTGGGTTGCTTGGTTTTTTGATATTGAGCTGCATGAGCTGCTAGTAAATTTTGGAGATTAATCCTTTGTCAGTTGCTTCATTTGTAAATATTTCTTCCCATTCTGAGGGTTGTCTTTTCATCTCATTTATGGTTTCCTTTGCTGTGCAAAAGCTGTTAAGTTTCATTAGGTCCCATTTGTTTATTTTTGTTTTTATTTCCATTTCTCTTGGAGGTGGGTCAAAAAGGATCTTGCTGTGATTTATGTCATAGAGTGTTCTGCCTATGTTTTCCTCTAAGAGTTTGATAGTGTCTGGCCTTACATTTAGGACTTTAATCCATTTTGAGTTTATTTTTGTGTATGGTGTTAGGGAGTGTTCTAATTACATGCCTCTACATGTACCTGTCCAGTTTTCCCAGCACCACTTATTGAAGAGGCTGTCTTTTCTCCACTGTACGTTCTTGCCTCCTTTATCAAAGATAAGTGACCATATGTGCGTGGGTTTATCTCTGGGCTTTCTATCCTGTTCCATTGATCTATATTTCTGTTTTTGTGCCAGTACCATCTTGTCTTGATTACTGTAGCTTTGTAGTATAGTCTGAAGTCAGGGAGCCTGATTCCTGCAGCTCCATTTTTCGTTCTCAAGATTGCTTTGGCTATTCGGGGTCTTTTGTGTTTCCATACAAATTGTGAAATTTTTTGTTCTAGTTCTTTGAAAAATGCCAGTGGTAGTTTGATAGGGATTGCATTAAATCTGTAGATTGCTTTGGGTAGTAGAGTTATTTTCACAACGTTGATTCTTCCCATCCAAGAACATGGTATATCTCTCCATCTATTTGTATCATCTTTAATTTCTTTCATCAGTGTCTTATAATTTTCTGCATACAGGTCTTTTGTCTCCTTAGGTAGGTTTATTCCTAGATATTTTATTCTTTTTGTTGCAGTGGTAAATGGGAGTGTTTTCTTGATTTCACTTTCAGATTTTTCATCATCAGTGTATAGGAATGCCAGAGATTTCTGTGCATTAATTTTGCATCCTGCTACTTTACCAAATTCATTGATTAGCGCTAGTAGTTTTCTGGTAGCATCTTTAGAATTCTCTATGTATAGTATCATGTCATCTGCAAACAGTGACAGCTTTAATTCGTCTTCTCCGATTTGGATTCCTTTTATTTCCTTGTCTTCTCTGATTGCTGTGGCTAAAACTTCCAAAACTATGTTGAATAAGAGTGGTGAGAGTGGGCAACCTTGTCTTGTTCCTGATCTTAGTGTAAATGGTTTCAGTTTTTCACCATTGAGGACGATGTTGGCTGTGGGTTTGTCATATATGGCCTTTATTATGTTGAAGAAAGTTCCCTCTTTGCCTACTTTCTGCAGGGTTTTTATCATAAATGGGTGTTGAATTATGTCAGAAGCTTTCTCTGCATCTATTGAGATGATCATATGGTTTTTCTCCTTCAATTTGTTAATATGGTGTATTACATTGATTCATTTGCGTATATTGAAGATTCCTTGCATTCGGGGGATAAACCCCACTTGATCATGGTGTATGATCCTTTTAATGTGCTGTTGGATTCTGTTTGCTAGTATTTTGTTGAGGATTTTTGCATCTATGTTCCTCAGTGATATTGATCTGTAATTTTCTTTTTTTTGTGACATCTTTGTCTGGTTTTGGTATCAGGGTGATGGTGGCCTCATAGAATGAGTTTGGGAGTGTTCCTTCCTCTGCTATATTTTGGAAGAGTTTGAGAAGGATAGGTGTTAGCTCTTCTCTAAATGTTTGATAGAATTCGCCTGTGCAGCCATCTGTTCCTGGGCCTTTGTTTGTTGGAAGATTTTTAATCGCAGTTTCAATTTCAGTGCTTGTGATTGGTCTGTTCATATTTTCTATTTCTTCCTGATTCTGTCTTGGCAGGTTGTGCATTTCTAAGAATTTGTCCATTTCTTCCAGGTTGTCCATTTTATTGGCATAGAGTTGCTTGTAGTAATCTCTCATGATCCTTTGTATCTCTGCAGTGTCATTTGTTACTTCTCCTTTTTCATTTCTAATTCTGTTGATTTGAGTCTTCTCCCTTTTATTCTTGATGCATCTGGCTAATGGTTTATCAATTTTGTTTATCTTCTCAAAGAACCAGCTTTTAGTTTTATTGATATTTGCTATCATTTCCTTCATTCCTTTTTCATTTATTTCTGATCTGATCTTTATGATTTCTTTCCTTCTGCTAACTTTGGGGTTTTATTGTTCTTCCTTCTCCAATTGCTTTCGGTGCAAGGTTAGGTTGTTTATTTGAGATGTTTCCTGTTTCTTAAGGTAGGATTGTATTGCTATAAACTTCCCTCTTAGAACTGCTTTTGCTGCATCCCATAGGTTTTGGGTCATTATGTTTTCATTGTCATTTGTTTCTAGGTATTTTTTGATTTCCTCTTTGATTTCTTCAGTGATCTCTTGGTTATTAAGTAGTGTATTGTTTAGCCTCCATGTGTTTGTATTTATTAGAGATTTTTCCCCTGTAATTGATATGTAGTCTCGTAGCGTTGTGGTCAGAAAAGATACTTGATACGATTTCAATTTTCTTAAATTTACCAAGGCCTGATTTGTGACCCAAGATATGATCTCTCCTGGAGAATGTTCCATGAGCACTTGAGAAAACTGTGTATTCTGTTGTTTTTGGATGGAATGTCCTATAAATATCCATTAAGTCCATCTTGTTCAATGTATCATTTAAAACTTGTGTTTCCTTATTTATTCTTTTTCTGGTAGATTGCCTGTCTTCTCTTCATTTAGTTGTTCTTGTGGGCTTTTATCTTGTTCCTTTGTCTGCAACATATTTCTCTGTCATCTCCTTTTTTCTAACTTTCTGTGTTTGTGGTCTCCTTTCTGCAGGCTGCAGGATTGTAGTTCCTCTTGCTTCTGGTGTCTGCCCCCTGGTGGGTGAGGTTGGTCAACGGTCTTGTGGATGTTTCTTGGTGGGAGGGCCTGGTACCTGCCCTCTGGTGGGTGGAGCTGGGTTTGTCCCTCTGGTGGGCAGGGCCGTTTCAAGGGGTGTGTTTTGAGCTGGCTGAGAACTCAGTATGACTTTATGCAGCCTGTCTGCTGATGGGTGGGGCTGTGTCCCTATCCTGTTCATTGTTTGGCCTGAGGCTTTCCAGCACTGGAGCCTGCAGGCTGCTGGATGGGGTTACCTCTTGGTGCCAAAGTGGGTACCTCTGGGAGAGCTCATGCTGATCAGTGTTCCCTGGGGCCTCCACTACCAGTGTCTTTGTCCCCACAGTGGGCTACAGCCGACCCTCACCTCGCCAGGAGACCCTCCAAGACCCCTAAGTAGGTCTAGCCTTGGTTCCTATGGAGGTACTGCTTTCTGCTGCGTCCTCGTGCATGTGAGATATTGTGTGCACTCTCCAAGAGTGGAGTCTCTGTTTCTCCCAACCTTGTGGAGCTCCTGCACTCAAGCCCTGCTGGGCTTCAAGGCTAAATGTTTTGAGGGTTCTTCCTCCCAATGCCAGACCCTCAGACTGTCTTGGAGAGCTATTTTTATGTGGGAATGTCCCTGTGTAGCCTGCATGTGTTTACTATTTTTTGGTCCAAGGGCTGTTTTTAGATTGGATGTCTGCCACCTCTTTCCTCAGTGTAGCCTGGCCTTTATACCCTTCATTGGAGGTGTGACTGATGTTGTGGTGATCAGAGCCTGCACTGGATATTGAGTGGGGCCTCCCCTTTGCTCTTTGGTTGTCACTGCCCTGTCAGGAGCAGGTTCTCCTCCCTAGTTGTTGGAGTAGAGGCCCCCCGATCTGTTCCCTAGCTTTGTTTCTGATCTGTGTTGCAAGGTAGGTGGGATTGGAGCACTCCCACTGGGAGAGAAGCCCCTGAGTATTCCTCCTTTGGAGGTGTTCACCTGTGGGTGTGCTCTGTTGTGTCACCTTTCACACTGTTACACTCTTGTTGGCACTGCTTTTGGCCTCACTTTAACTGTGGGTATGTTGGCAATTGGTCCAGGTGTCTCTGAGGCATTGTTTTCACCAGGCCACCAATGTAGATATACTTGCAGTAATCATGGATCTGGACCCGCTGTGGGCACTATGGAGGCAGCTCAGACGCTGGCCTGGCCCAACTGCCGCATGTACCTGCCCACAAAGTCCACAGTTGCTAAAGCTAGACCCATCTCAGCTGCGGGAGCATTCATTGTCCATTCAGACGTTCTGTAGGTGCTGAGTTTACAAAGCCAGTTGCGGGGGTATAAATCCATGGTTCGCACAGCTGAGAGGGGAGATTTCAGCTCTTCTTCCTTAGTCATACAACCCCTGGGGCTCAGCTGTGGTGTCAACCCTGCCTCTGCTTGTGGGCCACCGACAGGCGTCTGCTCCCGAGACTGCCCCAGAGCACGTGAGCCCGCCTGGGTGGGAGGTGGCAGAGGAGGCGGCGGCAGCTAGGGGTGTGCAAGCCCACTCCAGCAGGAGCCCTTCCTAGTGCCTGTGGAGGCAGGGGCCTGCACATGGAGAGAGAGGCTGCAATGGCGGGCCCCGCCCTTTGCACATCACTCAACAATGGCACTTAGCTTCTATGGCTGTCAAGGCTTCCTCCTCAAGCATTTCCAGTTGCAGGGCTCCTCGCTCTCATCCCCTCAGGCCGTCTCCTCACAGCTGGCAGCAGTCCTCTCCCTGGGTCTGCTCTCCAAACCCCCAAGTTCCAGCACCCAGTCCCTGTGCATACCGGCGGACACATGTCTCAGGCTGGGATGTGCAGGGCTGTGGCACGCACTGCTCGTGTAGGTCTCACTCTGTCCTTCCTGCCACAGACCGATTGCTGCACTCTCCTCCTGGCCTCCAAAGCTCCACTTCTGTCCCAGCTGATCTTCCCACCAGTGAGGGGGCTTTCCCGGTGCAGGAACGTCTCCTCTTCTTCAGCTTCTCCTCGCAGGGGCGCAGGTCCCGTCCCGCTTGCTGTCCTCTTCCTTTTCCCTTCTTCTTTCCTTCATCGTACCTGGTTACATAGGGATCTTTCCTGTCCTTTTAGGTATCCGAGGTCCTCTGCTAGTGTTCAGCACATGCTCTGTGAGAATTCTTCCATCTGTAGATGTGTTCTTGCTGCATTTGTGGGGAGAAGTGAACTCCACATCCTCCTACTCCTCCACCATTTGGACTCCCCCTCTATTCTGCTATTTTTGGACGAAGTTGTCTATAGATGTCAATTAAATCCAGTTGATTGGTGGTGCTCTTGAGTTCAACCATGTCCTTACTGATTTTCTGCCTGCTGGATCTGTTTCTGATACAGGGGTGTTGAAGTTTCCACCTGTAATAGTGGATTTGTCTATCTCTCCTTTCAGTTCTGTTTTTGCCTCACATATGTTGATACTCTGTTGTTAGGTGCATACATGTTACGCCCTGGAGAATTGACTCCTTTATTATTATGTAATGCCCCTCTTTATCCCTGGTGATTTTTCTTGCTCTCAAGTCTGTTCTCTCTGAAATTAATACAGCCACTCCAGCTTCCTTTTGATAATAAGTGTTAGCGTGGTATGTCTTTCTCCATTCATTTACTTTTCTATATGTGTCGTTATATTTAAAGTGAGTTACTTGTAGACATGTAGTCGCCTTGTTTCTTTGACCCACTCTTACAATTTGTCTTTTTTTTTCTTTTATTTTTTTGAATCTCTAAAATGATTGTGTAACCTCACAAATTCAAATACTAATTTCCTACTGGGGGGGCACGTTTTTCTAATTAATCCTGAAAAGGTGAAAGAAAATTGGGGCTGAATCTCAGATGTGGTATCACCGAAGGCAGTAGGAGAGGAATGTGGATTGTCCTCTTTGGTTGGTGAAATTGAGGAGGGGGGACCATTACCTTTCAAAAATTAATAAAGCAACACATTAAAAATGCTGTTCATATTTTCTGTTTTTTCCTGGTTCCATCTTAAAAGGTTATACCTTTCTAAGATTTTGTCCATTTCTTCCAGGTTGTCCATGTTATTAGGATGCTTTGTATTTCTGTGGTGACAATTTGTCTTTTAATTGGTGTATTTAGACCATTGATGTTTAAAAGTGATTATTGATATAATTGAATGACTATCTACCATATTTGTTACTGTTTTCTGTTTGTTGCCCTTATTCTTTTTTTCCTATTTTTGTCTTTCACACTTTTTCTGCCTTTTGCGGTTTTAACTGAGCACTTTGTATGATTCCATTTTCTCTCATTTTTAGCATATCAATTATACTTCCTATTTACTTTTTTAGTGGTTCCTCTAGAGTTTGCTGTATATATTTACAGCAGATATGAGTCCACTTTCAAGTAACACTATACCATTTCATGGGTAGTACAGGTACCTTATAACAACAAAATAGTCCTAATTCCTTCTTCCCATCCCTTGTATCATTACTGTTATTCCTTTCATTTATACATAAACATATGTATATATATATATATATATATATATATATATATACAGGTAAGAACACATAGTTGATACATTGTTGCTATTATTATTTTGAATGAACTGTTATCTGTAGAGCAGTTAAGCATAAGAAAAATAAGAGTTTTTATTTTGCCTCTTTTAATTCATCCTCTGATATTCTACCTGTCTTTATGTAGATCCAAGTTTCTGACCTATATCATTTTCATTCTCTCTGAAGAACTTCTTGTATCATTTCTTGCAAGGGAGATCTTCTGGCAACAAATTCCCTCAGTTTTTGTCCTAGAAAATCTTTATTTCTCCTCACTTTTGAAGGATAATTTCAAAGGTTACAGAGTTCTAGGTTGGTGGGTTTTTTCTCTTAACACTTTAAATATTTTGCTCCACTCTCTTCTTGCTTGCATGGTTTATGAGAAATCAGATGTAATTCTTATCCTTGCATCTGTATTGGTAAGATATTTTTGCTCTCTGTCTTCTTTCAAGAATTTTTTCTTTATCTTTGACTTTCTGCAGTTTGAATATGATAGACCTAGGTGTAGTTTTTTGGGCATTTATCCTGCTTGGTGTTCTCTTGAGCTTCCTGGATCTGTGGTTTGGTGTCTGACACATGCCTCAGTTAATCCATATGTAAAGTGGGGATTATAATAGCAGCTACTTCCTGAGGTAATTTTGGGAATTAGGATGAATTCAATGTGTGGCAAGCACTTAGAAGAGTACTTGGAATGTAGTTAGTGCTACGTAAGTGTTAGCTAATATTTAATAGACACTTGCTAAACAGCAAGCTACGTCCTTTTCATACAGCATCTCGTTTCTTCCTCACAACAATCCTATCCTCAGGAGGTACCTATTAGCTCCGTTTTAAAGATGAGGAGACTAAAAGCTTAAAGAAAGTAAAGGTCTTGTTTCCTTTTTTTTTTTTTTTTTTTGCTGTACGCAGGCCTCTCACTGTTGTGGCCTCTACTGTTGCGGAGAACAGGCTCCGGACGTGCAGGCTCAGCGGCCATGGCTCACGGGCCCAGCCGCTCTGTGGCATGTGGGATCTTCCCGGACCGGGGCACGAACCCGTGTCCCCTGCATCAGCAGGCGGGCTCTCAACCACTGCGCCACCAGGGAAGCCCTCTTTTTATTTTTAAAAAATTAATTAATTAACTTTTGGCTGCGTTGGGTCTTCATGGCTGTGCTCAGGCTTTCTCTAGTTGTGGGGAGCAGGGGCTACTCTTTGTTGCGGTGCACGGGTTTCTCATTGCGGTGGCTTCTCTTGTTGCAGATTACGGGCTCTAGGCGCACAGGCTTCAGTAGTTGTGCCTCATGGGCTCTAGAGCGCAGGCTCAGTAGTTGTGGCGCATGGGCTTAGTTGCTCCGCGGCATGTGTGATCTTCCCGGACCAGGGCTTGAACCCGTGTCCCATGCATTGGCAGGCGGATTCTTAACCACTGTGCCGCCAGGAAAGCCCAAGAGAGTAAAGGTCTTGTCGATGATCACACAGCTAGTTAAGTGGCAGGTCTGCAACTCCAACTCATGTCTGTCTGATTGCCAAGACCATGTGTTAAATTATCAAGGAGTAGCATCTCAGAAGGGGGTTGGATTCTAGTTAATCTCTATGATTCCTTTCAGTAATAAAATTCTATTGTATGATGTTTGAAATAATGCCACAATAATGCTGTGGTAAAGTGCACAGGCTTGGGAGTTGGAAAGCCTGTGTTTAAGCCAGTCAGACATACTCTCTGCTTTCCCTACTATGACATGAAGCTAATCCACCTACCTTTCTTCTTGAGTTGTTTTGAGGATTTAAAGAGCTGCCGTATGTGAACCATTTTTGCGCAGTGCTTTGTGAGTGGTACTGGCACATGGTAGGTGCTCAAAAAAGTTAGATAAGAAAATAATTATAGTTTAAAAATCTTCTCTAGTAGTTATATTATTGGAAAGAATCATGAAATGCGTTGATTTAGAGGCCCCCAGGTTGCCCAGGCAGGAGGGCATATGGTAAAAAAACTGTTGATATGGAGCTTGGCTAGAAGAGGTCAGAATAACTTGCATAATAGAACGCAGCGCTTGGGTTGCACAGAAGCCCTCCTGCAGAAGAAGGTGAAATGACTCTAGTATGTGGAGATTTTATTCCTAATGCTGGCAGTCATAAGAGAATTGGGACACTCTTGGGCATTATGGAAAGGCTCTTATTTATGATCAGTCTCATTCGCAGGAAGGATTAATTTGGAGGGAGTATTCCCAACATGGCTGGTCCTGATTAGAGAGGGACCAGATGGCCTTTAAGCTGGACATCAGCCATGCCAGACAATGTTAGGACTGCCTGCTTTCTGAGCTTCTCAGAGTGAAAGGGCTGCCACAGTGATGTGACTCGGGCTTGGCATTTCTTAGAGTAGCGTAAAGGGATATATGATTGTTAGAATTAGAGGTGATAGCTGCTGTGGGAGCCAGACCTATGGGTGAAAGGGACAAAATTCCTGTCTCTCACATTTCTCTGCGTGTTTGTGTGTGTGTGTGCGTGTGCGTGTGTATGTGTGTGTGTGTGAATGATTCTATTACTCCTATTTCCATCGCTGAAGTAGCAATTCTACTCCCTTTCTTTGGCTGCCCAAGTAGCCCCACCTCCAAAAATGGGAATTATAATCTCAAAGCCCCTTGCTAGCCTTCTTCAATAATCCCTGCTCATCACACATCACATTTTACACTGCCACGGTCTTGGTTTTCGGATCTCTCCCCTTAGTCAATAAGCATGGATGGAAGGCATATTAGGTGATTGGAACTGTGTTACGACCTGAGGATACAAGAAGAATGATGGAGTCGAGAGTGCTTACGGTGATAGGGATGTTTAAACAGGAGTACAACACTATGTAATAGGCTGTGAGAGAAGTGTCGTAATTTGGGTTTCTCTCAAAGCAGGCCTGTGCAACAAGGATTTGAATGCAAGTTATTTGGGAAGTGATGCCAGGAAATACTGGTAAGAAAGATCAGGGAATTAAGGCAGGGAACAGAAGAAAGCTGATCAAGGGTGCATTTTTAAGCCAGTTACTACCATAGGCAACCAGGGTTCAGTCTCCCTGGGGAACTCTAGCAGCCGGTGTAAATGTGTCTCATTCTCCCAATCAAGGGGCCACACAGCTGGGGCAGTTAGCCATCAGATCCCTCTTCATCAGTGTTTGAAGGCCGTCTGGAGTGGCATTAACTCCCTAGCACTACTCCTGAGCACCTGGCCAAATGTGCTCTGGTGGGCCAATATAGAGCCCCAGGTGGAGCGACAGGTGTTCATAGCACGCATCCTTCTGTGTCTTCCTTGTCATAGTAAGCGTCTCTTCCAAGGAGATGTAGGCAGGGCCCCAGCAGCATCTGCTAAAAGAAGTATGTTGGGTGTGTAGGGAGGGCACACAGAAAGGATTAGCCATTTCTAGTTTGGGTGATCAACAAAGACTTCATAGAGAAGAGCTTTCCAGGCCAGAGCAAAGGTACGAAGTGTTTGGGAGAATGCAGTGAGTTCAACATGGTTGGCGTGGATGCTGTCAGGGAGAGAGCTTGGAGTGCGGGAAAAGACAGTGCTTGTGAGCAAGCCAGGACCAGCTCTAGGAGACCCATACAACAAGCTACACTCCACACTCTGCTGGAGATGCGGAGAAAGCCACAGATTTAAGAAGGCTTGTGACCTGGCCACATTTGCTTTTTAGAAAGATCAGTGCGGCAGGACAGGTGGCTGCCCTTTCCTGTTTGCTTCCTGTGAGTTTAATGTCTATTTCCTGTTGCTGTGAGCCTCACCCTGGCACTAATTGATTCCCAATCAGTTTGCATTTTCCCCAACACTCTCATAATCAGCCTCATTACGTCCCTTCATAGATGGGTGTTGTCTCCTCTCGGGGGCTCTGGGTCACAACCCCATGAAGTCCCTTCTCCAGGCTTCTAGGTTCTGATAACCTCAACCTCTTCCCTTTGTTCCTCCACATCCCTGGGAGGCCACTGATTCCTGTGTTATCTCAGCATCCCCTGTCTACCTTTTGAGTTCTTCAGTGTCTTTTTCAGCAATTTCATCTCCCATCCCTGGTTTACCTCTGCTGAAATAACTGGTGCTTTGTCTTTCTGCCTGGATCCTGGTTGTTGGAGTACACTGATGGCATACCAGTGGAGTACCCGGGGAGTGGGCCTAGCTTGGAGAACATGAGTTTGCAGTCCACACACTTGTTTGATTTTCCCCAAAATTCTCAACAGCCAGGACACAGGCATGGAGAAGTCAGATGGTTGGGCTGATCAGACTTTGGGGGTTTGAAGAGGAAGATGTTCAAGAGGACATAGAAGCATCACAGGCAGGTGAACTAGATAATAACAACAGCAGCAGCAGCGACAACAATAATAATAGATATACATAAAATTTTGTTTACTGTGTGCCAGACGCTGTTTTAAGTGCCTTATGTATACTATTATTTAACTTATCCCCACGACAACCCCAGGAGATCTGTATATACTTTTATTCTCCATTTTGCGGATGAGGACACCAAGGCACCAAGAGGCTCAGTAACGTGTCCAAGGTCAAATAGCTAGTAAGGGGCAAAGTTGATATTTGAACCTGGGCAGTCTGCCTCCGTAGTTGGGGCTCATCATTATTACAAGGGGTGAATTTCCTCCCCTACAGTTCTGACTCCACGGATTTATGACTTAGTGCCTCTATGACACTGCAACTTGGCTGTGAGGTTTTAGTGATGATGACACATTTCCAAGAAGCCCTTGCAGGAAGTCAGAGAAAGCTGAGCTTAATCTACAAAGATGAGACTGAAAAGAAAGCTGGAAGAAAAGGCATGGACTACTGGGGGTGTGGAGCTCCTCTTCTGCAAAAGCACGATGGAAACGAGACAGAGGAGCTGAGAGTTTATCATTCTCTGAAAGCTTAATTAGGTCATTGGCGGGGACAGAATATTAACAAAAAAAAAATCCCATCAGCTAAAGACCTGTGGGATTTAATTCCCTCATTCCTACTCCTTAGTCTTAGAATAAATGAAGCCTTTTCCTAGTTACAAAAATGAGGTTGAAAAATGATTGATTGTCCTAATGAGGAAAGAGAACAGCCGCCTGAACAGCAGATGTAACTTCTATAATCATTTCCTCTTCATTGGTTTTCTCCCTAATGACCCCAGCACTGATGATAGTATTTAAGAAGGAGGGTGTGTGATGGGCAGAGGCCTGGAATGATCAGGAAGCTTGGGCAAAGAAGTAAATGGTTGGCCTGCGTCCCTCGTGATTGGCTGCATTAAGTTATGGCTATTCATCAGGCTGGTTGAAGACAGCATAACTAGAGTTTGTGGCAACCCAGTGTCCCAGGACTGAGGGCCAGACCTGATAGAAGAAAACCACCCACAGCTACCACATGTACTTAAATCTTCTCCAGCTTCACTAAGACCCTAGGGTAAACAGTCATGCAGAGAGGAACATCCCCACCAGGGGACATTTAACAGCAAGCCTGCAAAGAAACTGAAATGTGATAGCATAGGCAGCAGGCATGGTGGTTAGGAGCATGGGCCCTGGCAGCAAAGACTGTATTCAAATCCTGACACTACCACTTACCAGTTGTGTGATAATGGGCAAGTCACTTAACCTCTCTGTGCCTTGGTTTCTAGCTGTGTGACCTTGGGACAGTTTCTTAACATCTCTGTGCCTTATTTTACAGTTTCGTAATCTGTAAAATAAGGACGATAAGAATACCTGTTTCATGAGATTGTTGACGGGATTAAATAAGTAAATGTAAAGCACTCAGTGCAGTGCCTGACATTATAGCAAGTCTATTTACATGCTTCTTAAATATCGTAAATGACCTGCCATTGGCAAAACTATGAATCAGTCAAGTTTTTATGCTATCTGCAAAAGTACGATGCAGCCAAGTTAGTCTTCAGTGCCCTCCAGATTCTTGGACCTCTTTCTCTGTCCCTTCACTTCCATGGCATGTTCCTTTATTCTGTACAAATATTGCACACAAATCTCAGGCGGGGCTAAGACCTCAATTTATGGTGAGATGCTAGTGACTGTTAAGCTTCATCATGTTCCTCCTCTCAGCCTTAGATCGAGGGGCTCATGTGGCGTTTCAGGCACTGGCCAGAAGTGGTGGACCTCTCAGGGCCACTTGGGGCTCATTTTGAAGATCAGTTTTTGTGTGACCCCTCCTGGTGTCCCTCGCCACAGCTCAGAAATCTCGAGCTTACTGTTCCCCCAGCTGGAACCCCCAGATCCCAGCACATCCTGTTCAGGCGGTCCTGACATTGCACCCCCAAAGCAGTCATCTCTTTGGCCTATGGGTGTAGCCATTGTTGGTTCTGGATGTGTTGGATCAAAGCTGCTTGGTAATACTCTTATCCACATGTCAGGGTAGCCGTCTCAAATTTTGGTTTGGTTCAAGTAGATATAATTACCCCTAATGTTAAAGAGCAAGATTTCTTGTAATCAAAACATTTGTCTTCATTTCTTTTAGCCTCATGCTGTCTCCATTTTGCAGGTGAGAAAAATCAGGTTTGGTTGTATATGCTAGGAACCCTATCTTAAAAGTGTCTTCAAAAATATGGGAAATTAATTGCTCCAAATAAATGACGAGCCCATTGGCAGGGCAGTGATCAGCTTTGGTCCTATGAAGACCATCTTCTCTTGAGAATCTTTCAGCTCTCCTCCTCCACAGGGTGGCTTGATTCTCAGGCCGGTAGAAGGTGCTACAGCACCCCTGGGGCTCAGATCCATACCCCAATAGCCCGAGGAAGACAGGAACCATCTTTTCTGGTGGTTCTCTTTAAGAAGCACCCCGAAAGTGTCCTCTTGTGCCTCATTGGCCTGAATCTGGTCATCCGCCAACCCCTGAATAATCATGGAGGCTGGGAGAATGCCATGTGCTAACTGGCTTAGGTGTGGAATTTTGAGCCAATCACTGTCACAGGGGCTATAATTACATTTAGCTCAATTAGTCTCACCAATGGTATCGGGAAAAGAAAGACACCCAAACAGAAGTCTGTGGATTTGTCAGGAAGTGGTCATTGTCAAGATGCTGGATAGGTATCCAGGCAGTCAGCCTATATAATGGCCTCCACGATTCTTGCCTCCTGGTAGTCACAGCCCACCCCTCCCCTCTCCTTCTCTCCCCCACTGAATAGGGCTGACCTATGTCACCAATAGGATATTGCAGAAGTGACAGTGTGACTGCTGAGGCTGGGTCCTAAGAAGCATTGGGGCCTCTGTCTTGGATCCCTCCCTCTAGGAGAAGCGAGCACCATGCCATGAGGACACCTCTGTAGCTCTGTGAAGGGACCCACAGAGAGAGGAACTGAGGCCTGCAGACAACTGTCTGCACCAATTTGCCAGCCATGAGTGTGAGCCATGTGGGAAGTGGATCCTGATCCAGCCCCAGACAAGCTGACATCTTAATGCAATCTCATGAGAGACTCTGAGCCAGACTCACCAGTTAAGCTGTTCCCAGATTCCTGAACTTCAGAAAACCATGAGAGGTAATAAATGATTCTTGTATTAAGTCACTAAGCTTTGAAGTGATTTGTTACACAGCATCCTGCAACCGGAATGGTGACCTTCAATGGACACTGCAGCGATTTGTTTTTAGATCCACGAGGTTTCCCTCCTCCCTTTCCTTTTCTTTCTAGATAATTCAAGTAAAATGAGTGCCTTTTTTTTTTTTTTTTTCTTTTTGCGGTACGCGGGCCTCTCACTGTTGTGGCCTCACCCGTTGCAGAGCACAGGCTCCGGACGCGCAGGCTCAGTGGCCATGGCTCACGGGCCCAGCCGCTCCGCGGCACGTGGGATCCTCCCGGACCGGGGCACGAACCCACGTCCCCTAGCATCGGCAGGCGGACTCTCAACCACTGTGCCACCAGGGAGGCCCTAAAATGAGTGCTTTTTAAAGAATTCCCTGTCTTTGCTCCCCATTACTTTCACTGCTTCATTGAATAGGCAACTACTAACCAGATATGTTTTCTGAGGAATTTCGCTTGAGTTCTTAAAAAATTCAGAACTTCTAAGTTGTGCCACAGACAAGGCTGGCATGGAAAACATTGAACTGGGAAGTTGCCTGAGTAACAAAGTGAGAAGTTTACCAGGCCCACCGGGATAGCTGACTTAGAGTCAGTTCTTAGCATATACAGGCTCTACCAAGTCGGAAACAGAACATTCAGCTTTACGAATAATCAAGACAGAATTTCCCCCTGGAAATATGGAAAGCTAAAAAGGATTATAACATTTCATTTGCTTTTTTCCTGATTATAAAGGTAAAAACTTTTAAAATTAGAAAATGTGGAGGATAAACACTGAAAAGAATAAAGAAGAAACTAGAAACTGCCCATAATCTCACTACAGAGACTACTACTAACATTTCTTCATTGCATTTCACTATAAAATTGTGACATGAAATATGGTTTTATATCCTGCTTTTTCCGTTATGTTCTGAGCATTTTCTCATGTCGTTATATATTCCTCAACAATGTGTTCTTTACTGGATGCTTAAGGTTTTATTAAATAAGTGTGCCATCATTTATTTAGCCATTCTTCTAGGTGATTCCCAATTTTTTCTATTATAGACAAAGCTGGGGGGACAATCCTTGTACATTCATCATTGCCCACTTTTCTGATTACTACCTCTTTAGTAGCTATAATTCCTAGAAGTAGAATTATCGGGTCAAATTTGTGGTATTTTCTAAAGCCATTGATCTATATTGCCAAATTGCCTTTCAGGAAGTCTTAGCAATTTATAGCATTCTAAGAAGGTAATGAGACTGTTCATGTCATTGCACATTTATCAAAACAGAGTAGGACAATTTCTAAATTATCATTTCTAAATTATTATCAGTTTGAAAGGTAAAAGTAGTATGTTTTAATTTGCATTCATTTATTAGTTGGAAATCGAACGTTCTCTCGCACATTATTAGCCATTTTAATTTCTTCTTTTGTGAAGTGTCTATCACAACCATTAGGATTTCATCTTTATTTTTTCATGTTCTTTTTTTTTAGGATTTCATCTTTTAATTTTACTTATGCTGTTTATAGATGATCATATTGATTTCTTTCTCTGCTTTTATATTTTGGAAGTTTGTTACCATGTCAATATGATTTAAGCATTTGTTTTTAAATTTGTGTTTCTCTTTTAATTCTCAACCCATCAAGAATTTATTTTCTGGTATGGTGTGAAGTAAGAATCTAACTTTGGGGCTATTTTTTTTTTTTTTCTGATTTAGTCAGCTAGTCGGCCTGAGACAGTTTATTTAATAAACCTTTAGTTCACCACTGATTAGTATGATGACCTTTGTTGCATATGAGATTCTTATGTATATGTGTCTAGCATGGTTCACTGTAGCTTTAGGTACGGTACATTTAGATAAAGTCTCCGTCTTTTAATATTCAAAATATTAATAGGGACTGACCAGTTTCTACTGGACTCTGTGTTCTCTACAGCAACAGAAACAGAATTGGTGGTTTACCAGTGAGTGAGATGGCACCTGAAGTTCTCTTTTTTAGGGGGATCTGGAAGCTGGGCTGGTCCATAAGCTCCTGAGGTAACTGGGAAATTTAACTGGGGCGTTACAAGAGAGAGATACTATAGGTCTCGCTCAGCCGGGGGAGGGGGAGAAGGATAAGGGAGAATGACACATGCAATAGTCATTATTTCAAGATAAAGTCTTGTTTGAAAACTTCATAAGAAATGGAGTCTTCTAACATAACCCTTGTGACAGAATCTGCAGTGTCTTCTGAACAATTGAAGAAGTTGTTCAAGAGATGTGTTATCTCAATAGTAAGTTTTTAATGTTGGTGATTCAGGTTTCTTTTGGAAGCAAGCACCTTTTAAAACTTCACTGTATTAGTTAGGGAGATTCTAGCTGCTGTAAAAAGTATTCCCCCAAATTTTAGTGGCTTAGCAGAATAGAATTTATTTCTTGCCTTCATAACTGTCCACAGGGAGTTCCTGGTCAGCAGACAGTGTTCCATGCAGTCATTCAGGAACCCAGGCTCCTTCCATCTTGTGTCTCTGCTGTCCTATAGGGCATAAGACTCCACTGCTTAATCCTTTGTATCTAGCTAGCAGCCAAGTGAAAGAGAAGAAGATGGAGAAGGCACACCTGCTTCCTAATCACCTGAGCTCAGAAGGGGCACACATCACACGTGATCACTCTCCTTTGTCAAAAACTAGCCATATGGCTCTACCCATATGCTAGAAATATAGTACCTGACGGAGAAACCATTTCCTAGCAACAATTTTATACCATGGAAGCAAATGCATGAATTTTATCGTATGGTTAGCTGTCTCTGCCATATTCGGTAACTAACAAAATTTTCAGATATATAATTCCTGGGGTTGATGAGACATTGGTATAACAGAGTTTATCAACCTCATCACTATTGACATTTTGGATTGAAGAAGTCCTTGTTGCAAGGGCCTATCCTGTGCATTTAAAGATGTTTAGCAGCATCTCTGGTCTCTACTCGTTAGATGCCAGTATCATCCCCCTAGTCGTTACTGTTTTCTGTTCATTGCCCTTGTCCTTTGTTTGCTTGGTCTTCTACTTTTTTCTGCCTTCTCTTGTTTTAATTGAGCATTTTATATGATTCCATTTTCTCTCCTCTCTTAGCATATCAATTATACTTCTTTTTTATAATTTCTATTTAGTGGTTGCTCTGGAGTTTTCAATATATATTTACAATGATTCCAAATCGACTTTCAAAGAACACTATACCACTTCATAGGTAGTGCAGATACCTTATAACAGAGTATTCACAATTCCTCCCTCCCATCCCTTATAACCTACTGTCATCCGTTTCACTTATTCATAAGTTACGTTCGCTGAATACACTGCTGCTACAATTATTATGAACTGTTTTGTGTTAGGTTAATTAAGAATTAGAAAAAGAAAAATATTTTATTTTACCTTTATTTATTCCTTCTATTGCACTCTTCTTTATGTAGTTCTGACTTTCTGACCTATATCATTTTTATTCTTCTAGAACTTTTTTAAAAACATTTCTTGCAAGGCAAGTCTACTGGCAATAAATTCCCTCAATTTCTGTTTGTCTAAAAAAATCTTTATTTCTCCATCACTTTTGAAGGATAATTTGACTGTATACAGAATTGTAGGTTGGTGGGTTTTTTCTTTCAACACTTTAAATATTTCACTCCAGTCTCTTCTTGCTTGCATGATTTCTGAAGAGAAGTCTGATGTAATTCTTAACTTTTCTCCTCTATAGGTAAAGTGTTTTATTTCTTTGTCTTCTTTCAATATTTTATGTCTTTGATTTTCTGCAGTTTAAATATAATATGCCTAGGTATAGATTTTTTAATAATTATCTTTTTGGGTGTTCTCTGAGCTTCTTGGATCTGTGGTCTGGTGTCTGTCATTAACTTTGGAAAATTCTCAGTTATTATTTCTTCAAATATTTCTTCTCTTTCTACTCCATCTGGTATTTCTATTATGCATATATGACACTTTTGTAATTGTCCCATAGTTCTTGGATATTATGTTCTGTCTTTTAATTTTTTTTCTCTTTGTATTTCAGTTTTAGAAATTTCTATTAACGTATCACTGATCCCTTCCTCAGTCATGTCTAATCTGTTGCCGAGCCCATCAAAGGCATTCTTCATTTCTGTTAGTGTTTTTGATTTCCAGCATTTCCTTTTGATCCCGAGAATTTCTGTTTCTCTGTTTACATTTCCATCTGCTTTTGTATGTTGTCCACTTTTTCCATTAGAGACTTGAGTATATTAATCATAGTTGCTTTAAATTCCCAGTCTAATAATTACAAGATCTATGCCATATGTGAGTCTGATGCTTGGTGTGTTTTTTGCCTTTTGGAATGCCTGGTAATTATTTGTAGAAAGTCACACATGATGTAATGATAAAAAGAACTGAGGTACATATCCCTCTAGTGTGAGGTTTTTATGTTTTATCTGCTTAGGAGTTAAGTTGTGCTTATTGTTTGCCGTAGCTGTAGGTATCAAAGGCTAAAATTTCCTCTGATGTCCTTATTTTTGTATCCCCTGTTGTCTTTGGGTTTCCCTAGAGTGTTCTTAAATAAGGTCTGAGATGTGCAATTCTCTCAGTTGTATTACTTTATTATTATACAAGAGCCCATATTGATGTGGTAAGGTGTGGGATATATTCTGTAATCCTATGATTAGGTCTTAGTCTTTTAGTGAGTCTGTACCCCCGACAAGTGCCTTTTATCCCCCGCTCAACCTTAGGTGAGATAGGAAGGCTAGAGGTGGCTGGAGTTGGGTGTTTCCCTTCTCCCAGGTCAGTTAGTAAAACCCCAGTTGTTAAGGCCCTGGCAAAATAGTTATCTTGAGAATAAGCTTTGTTAAGAAGCACAGAATGATCTAGGCATATTTCAAAATGGCCATGTTGGGGCTTCCCTGGTGGTCCAGTGGTTAAGACTCCACGCTCCCAATGCAGGGGGCCGGGGTTCGATCCCTGGTCAGAGAACTAGATCCCACATGCTGCAACTAAGAGTTCGCATGTTGCAACTAAAAGATCCCACATGCCACAACTAAAAAAGGTCCCACATGCCGCAACTAAAAAAAGATCCTGCATGCCACAACTAAAAGATCCCACATGCTTCAACTGAAGATCCCACACGCGGCAACGAAGATCCCACATGCCACAACTAAGATCCAGTGCAGCCAAATAAATAAGTAAATAAATATTTTTTAAAAAGGCTATGTTTCCCCTGTCTCTGCTAGAAACATGAGGAAATTTCCCTTTAATCTTTAAAAATAACACAAAGACAAAAGAGCATGTGCTTCACATGCCTGATTCAAAGGTCAAGACTCATTAAGTTTTAACCTCTGTAAATTTCTCACTGCATGATTCTGAATTAATGCCTTAAGTATGTGAAGAATAAGCAAATTAATAGGTTATACATAAGTTTATATGGGTCAAGAAAGGCATGTAACCTATTTAAACTCTGGGAAACAAACCATTTTCAAGTTTTTGGCAGCATTAAGTGGGAGAAAAGGGACTTCCCTGGTGGCACAGTCATTAGGAATCCGCCTGCCAATGCAGGGGACACGGGTTTGATCCCTGGTCCGGGAAGATCCCACATGCTGTGGAGCAACTAAGCCCATGTGCCACAACTACTGAGCCTGAGCTCTAGAGCCCGTGAGCCACAACTACTGAGCTCATGTGCCGCAACTACTGAAGCCTGTGCACTCTAGGGCCTGAGTGCCGCAACTACTGAGCCCCTATGCTGCAACTACTGAAGCCCGTGTGCCTAGAGCCTGTGCTCCACAACAAGAGAAGCCACTGCAATGAGAAGCCTGTGCACCGCAACGAAGAGTAGCCCCTGCTCGCCGCAACTAGAGAAAGCCTGCACACAGCAACGAAGACCCAATGCAGCCAAAAATAAATAAAATTAAATTTAAAAAAATACATTAAAAAAGTGGTAGAAAATATATTAATTAGAAATAACTTACTAAAGCAAGTCTTTGAGAAATTCTAATGGTAATATTTCAGTTAATTGCTTGTATTATATTAAAGGACTGGAATATCTTTTGAATATTTAGAACTTTCATGAGTCTAGACTTCCTTTCCTTCAGTTGGTCCTATTTAATGTGGTTTTATGCTGCATCTTGTATTTCTGAAAACTGGATTTTTGTATGTATTGAGGCTGAAGAACCTTGAGAACTGCCACTGGACGACCAGTGGCTCAGTAATCATCAGCAAGACCATTGGGAGTGGGAAGGTAGTTAGATGGTACCCTTGAGTGACTTAATGGGAAGGTTCTTTATGAGAGATTTCCTGAATAAACATGTAGTCTTTTCATTCCTTTAGATATGCTAATTTTTTTCTTGGAATCAGCCTGACCCTGAGATAGCTCTTTATCTAACTTGTTATTTTGGCCCCAGTAGAAGTGCTTTTGCTGATTTATGTTTAGTTGTTGTAATGCTCACTGGCATTGAGAAACTTGAAATATTAAGTTCAAGGTTATTTCTCCCTCTATCACTATTTTATGTAGTATCTGCATTATGAGTACCTGATGGAGAAGCTTCTCTGAAATGTCACTAGCTAACAATAGACAAAATGAGTCATGGAACTCATTGAGTTTCCCACTATGAGTAGACAGCTAGGAAGCTCAGAACTGAGAATGAACCCACTTCTTGCACAAGACTATGGGATCATAAATTATGCATCTGTTTTGTTTTTTTGTTTGTTTGTTTTTGTGGTACGCGGGCCTCTCACTGTTGTGGCCTCTCACGTTGCGGAGCACAGACTCCGGACGCGCAGGCTCAGCGGCCATGGCTCACGGGCCCAGCCGCTCTGCGGCATGTGGCATCTTCCCGGACCGGAGCATGAACCAGTGTCCCCTGCATCGGCAGGCGGACTCTCAACCACTGCACCACCAGGGAAGCTCTATGCATCTGTTTTTCATATTGGTGTTCTTCCTTCCCCTCATTGTCCCCTCTCTCTCCCTTCAGTCTTAACTGTGAAAACCTGATAGGGCTCCTGGAGGTAAAATTCAGAAAAGAGTGGGGCTCCCTTAAGGCTGGGACCCTGTGGCATTTTAAATTCACAAGCTTGTCCGTATTGAGCTCCCAGCTTTTGTTAATTAAAGCTTAGATTTTCCTACCCTGTCCAGGTTCCAGTAGTGATTTCTGCTTCTGATGGTAAAACATGATTCTTTGTATCTGTCTGTCTGTCTGTACGAATTTGGGGGCAGTAGTTTGCCCTATGACCTCAGTTCTCTGGAGAATCTAAGAAGAGTTGTTGAATTTCACTTTCTTCAGCTTTTTTCTTATTGTGGAGCTGGGAGTGATGATTTCCAAGCTCCTTATATGCTGGACGAGAAACCAGAAGCTTACTATCCCTTCCAGTTGAGACCACCAAAACTGTCTCCAGACATTGCCAAGTGTCCTCTGGAGAAGATTCAAAAATCACCCTCACTTGTGAATGATTGCTATTATATCATGTAGAATACTAAATATGATATTTAATAATATGTAATTATATATTTAATAAAAATAGAATTAGGTGAATGAGACTTCTTGGCGATTTGATGGAATCGAACACTGTGGTTTCTGTTGGTACGTGGCTGTGGCAGAGATTGGCTAAATGCACGTCAAACCCATTTCCTCTTCCTGGGCACTCAGTTGACTGTATTCTCTGCCCCCTTGCATCTAGGTGGAACCATGTGACTAATTGAATAGGGGTGGAAGTGGTGCACCTCATTTCTAGGCCCCTAAACCATCCCATGTGCTCTTCTATATTCTCTCACTTTATTCAGCAGTCAGCCAAATTCAGAGGATCCAAAGCATATAGGGGATGACAGGCTTACAAGGTAGAAGGAACCTGGACCCCTGAATCAATGCTTGAAGAAAAGCCACCTGGGAGAGCCTTTCAACTTGAACACCTACAATGAATTTTGTGTGAATGAGAAATAATCTCCATTAGAGTTTGGAATTAATTCGTTGCTCTAGCATAGCGTAGTTTAACCTGAATAATTCAGGGGCTCAAAACATTTGCTATTAAAGAATAGGGTGACTCTAGAAGTTTGGAAGACTTGAGGAAATGTAGGGACAGACCTTAGTGTTTATGCCTGTCAGTTAGCAAAATGCATTTATTCCCATTACTTTAAAATGATGTATTATAAATAATTCTAATTTCAGAAAACCGTATCAGCAAAATGATAAAGTCCTTCAACAGTCCTCAGTTCTGCAGAGTCTACCTGAGGCTCTAGTGTCTCAACTAGACACCTAAGAGTCAGGGTAACTGTAAGGTGGGGCCCACACTACTTCCCCACAGTCTGATTCTGATAATGCTGACCAGTACATTATTTTCCAAGGCAGGAGTCAGAAGAAATTTTCCATTTTGGTGCTTTTCATAGAATTTTGAAGAATGAGAGTAAGGGACTCCTTTAGCCATATGTGGATAATAAACCAAGTCAACCGAATAGCAGATATTAGAGGGAAGCCAAACATCCAGATGTTTAATCCTTCCCATTAATTAGAATAAAAATCCTGTGGAATGTGAAGGGTTGGAGGTTACTGGGTTAAATTGATCTGTGGTTTTTCTTAGACTACTTAAGAGAATTTGAAGTTGCTGTCTTTAAAAATGCAAACCGCGCTGCACTATTTACATATTTTATGTGGGAAGTGGCAGGTTTTAATTTTAGCTGCATACCACCTTCTCAATTGTTCCCTGAGCAGAGTAGAAACTTAGAGAAAATTAGATGGACGGAAAAAAACGATAGTAAAATGAGAAACTGATATGAGTTTAAAGTTCAAAGTGCATTCCAGAGTGCTGGCACACTCTGTAATCCGTGCACATTTGATCAGGAAAACTACATGGTCTCTTCTAGTGTTTTTGACTGTCTGAAGAGACTCAAAGCAGGGCAAATTCATTGTAGAAGAAAAAATAGACTCAGGATATGCACTAAGAGATGGTTCTAGGGTTTTAAGAATTTCTTCCAATCTGATAGTAAACTCTTTAAGAAAAAAAAAGGGGGTTGGTTTTATGCTTTAGCCTTCCTTGGTTTTGTGCTTTGGAATAGAACCTACCTTCTACTTAAATTGTGTGAAGGAATGTTAAATGACAAATGACAGATAAGTTTAAATCTTGAGCCACATGCAAAAAAGCAAAAGCCTGAAAGGAAGGATATTCTTTTTCCTTTTTCTTGGTCAGATTCTTCTGTGTACAGCTTCATGAATTGAGGTGCCTGACTTCGAGGTGAGGACATAACTCTTGGAAAAGTGACCTTATCACTTTAGAGAATGCTTTCTTCCGGCAACATTTATAGACATCTGCCTTCTGCTTGCATTAGGCTCTGTGCCCTCTCTCGCCGGATATTATATTAGTCAAGATAGATAGGCTGTACTGCAGTAACAAAACTGCCTTTCTGAGCAGTGTGAAAACTGCCCTTCTCTTTCTATCAAGAGACTTTCCTCTCAACCAATCCTGCTTTTGCCTTCAAAATGATGTTGTTTTTCCTGCGGGCTTCACGTTCTTATTTTGGACAGTAGTATCTGAACATCTTCTCTTTGCATTCCCCCTTCAGTAGTCCTCAAGGCAACATGGATGCCCCTGACTGTCCAGATGAGAGTCACTATAAGGAAGTGCAGAAAAGAAAAACCCCAAAGTGAATTTTCATTCTCAGCGATTATTCCTGTAACACACTGCTTCAGTTCTTGGTGTTCACGTGTAATTTTGTGACAAGCTTTTGGGTGCAGGGCACTTGGGCTCAGCTCTGTGTCCCCCTGGGCTTGTGAGCAGTATGTGAGGAGATGTGTGCAGGCCTGGAGATTTTTTAAGTCTCTCAGTAGGCATTCACTTTCTGATCAAGGGCTCTTTCACAAGAAGCTCAAATAAATATACTCTTAGGGACAGCAATAAGGCATTAAAGTTTGCCGAAAGATATGTCCAACCAGCATGTTAATGGCGGCGCCATTTTGTTTATAACTATTGGAATGTGTGTGTGTGTTTTTTTTTAATTGAGGTATAGTTGATGTATGATATAAGTTACAGGTATACAACAGTGATTCACAATTTTTAAAGGTTATACTCCATTTATAGATATTATAAAATATTGGCTGTATTCTCTGCATTGTACAGTATATCCTTGTAGCTTATTTATTTTATGCATAATAGTTCGTACCTCTTAATCCCTACCCCTTTCTTGCCCCTCCCACCTTCCCTCTCCTCAGGGGTAACCACTAGTTTGTTCTCTGTATCTGTGAGTCTGTTTCCTTTTTGTTAAACTCACTAGTTTTATTTTTTAGATTCCACATATAAGTGATATCATACAGTATTTGTCTTTCTCTGTCTGACTTATTTCACTTAGCATAATACCCTCCCAGTCCATCCACATTGTTGCAAATGCAAAATTGTATTCTTTTTTATGGCTGAGTAGTATTCCATCATGTATAAATATATATACCACATCTTTATCCATTCATCTGCTGATGGACACTTAGGCTGCTTCTGTATCTTGGCAATTGTAAATAATGCTGCTGTGAACATTGGAGTGCACGGGGGCTTCCCTGGTGGCGCAGTGGTTGAGAATCTGCCTGCTAATGCAGGGGACACGGGTTCGAGCCCTGGTCTGGGAAGATCCCACATGCTGCGGAGCAGCTAGGCCTGTGAGCCACAACTACTGAGCCTGCGCGTCTGGAGCCTGTGCTCCGCAGCAAGAGAGGCTGCAATAGTGAGAGGCCCGCGCACTGCGATGAAGAGTGGCCCCTGCTTGCCACAACTAGAGAAAGCCCTCGCACAGAAATGAAGACCCAATACAGCCAAAAATAAATGAAAAAAAAAAAGTAACATTGGAGTGCGTGTGTCTTTTCAAATTAGTGTTTTTGTTTCTTTAGGATATATACCCAGGAGAGGAATTGCTGGGTCATATGGCAGTTCTATTTTTAGTTTTTTGGGAAATGTCTATACTGTTTTCCACAGTGGCTGCACCAACTTACATTCCCGCCAACAGTGGTCGAGGGTTCCCTTTTCTCCACATCCTTGCCAACTTTTGTTATTTGTGTTCTTTCTGATTATAGACGTTCTGACAGGTGTGAAGTGATATCTCATTGTGGTTTTAATTTGCATTTCTCTGATGATTAATGATGATGAGGATCTTTTCATGTGCCTGTTGGCCATCTGTATGTCTTCTTTGGAAAAATGTTTATTCAGGTCTTCTGCCCATTTTTAAATTGGGTTGTTTGTTTTTTTGATGTTGACTTGTGTGAGCTGTTTATATATTTTGGATATTATCCCCTTATCCGTCATATCATTACCAAATACTTTCTCCCATTCAGTAGGTTGTCTTCTTGTTTTGTTGATGGTTTCCTTTGCTGTGCAAAAGCTTATAAGTCTAGTTAGGTCCCATTTGTTTATTTTTGCTTTTACTTCCTTTGCTTTAGGAGACCGATCAAAAAAATTTTTGCAATGATTTATGCATATTAATGGTTACACCATTTTGTCTGTAACTACTGGAATGTGTTGGTTTTTTAAATAATGTAAACATTTTATATATAGGTAAGAAACTCATATTAAATGTTGATACAGATCAGCTTGAAAATCACTGCTTTACTAATTAGCTGATAAGGCTCTGTGTAAAATCCTGATGATGTGAACACATGATAGGGAAGCTTTGATGGAACAGGGAAGGACTAGCAAAGGGGTCAGAAAGTTCTTGGTTCTGAAATGTTGCATTTGTCTTTGAGGGGAAGCAAGACAATGGAAGATGAATCCTCTCAGACCAAGAAGACCCATTTAACAAACTACTGACATTTTCTTCCCAGAAAGTACAGAACTACTTCAATAAGCACAGTAATATGTTAACTAGCAGTTAACTAAACATGTTCTTGGATAAACTTTAATTTTAGTGCAATTGTTGCCTTGGCTGTGGGTGATGCAGGAAGGTACCCAGACTCTTCAAGGCTGTGTCCCAGAGTCTGATACAAGGAGAAGAGGAACAGAGGGAGGAAGTGGGGAGAGAACAAAGGGGAGTGGGAGGAGACGGTATGGCAGAGACCTTGGGGCATTCTTGTGAGTGCAGCTTCAGAGGGCCTGAGCCCAGAAGTGGACACACGACCTTACTCCCAAGGTCCTAGTCACTGAGGTCAGGGAAGGCCCAAGCCGCAACCACAAGCTTTTGTGCCTCTGGGCCAGGGATGCTTCCTGAAGAGAAGCCAGAATGCCGGCGTGTGGTTTCAAAGGCCAGGAAGCTGGAAGCCAGAGACCACCCCCAAAGGAGAAGCCTCGTTGCCTCAAGGGGAGGAAGGAAGAAAATGAGTACCTCTCTGCTATGGTCTGAATGTTTGTGTCCCCATACCCCCCAAATCCAGATAATGAAACCCTAATCCCCAATGTGATGGCATTAGAAGGCGGGGCCTTTGGGAAGTGCTTAGTGCCTTTGGGAAGTGGGTAGAGAAAAAGATGAGTGAGTGGTAGAGTTAGACCAAACAGAGCTCCGTCCTTGGCTGGGGTTTTGAGGTCCACGCTGTGTGGGCAGTCAGAGGTGGTCAGGAGGTGGGAGACGTGGAAGTGACCTAATAGATGCTGCTAGAAGAGCGGCTGGGACAAGGTGGCCAGGCCCTGGGGGTGGGGTGGGGGTGGTCTAGGGGTGGGAAAGAGTGGTTGAAGATCTGTGGGGTGGAGACTGCTGGCATTTACATTTCCTGATTTCAGAAACTCCTCAGGGCATAGGCTGTACTTTGGGAACATTCTTTTCTTTTTTTCCCCCCTTCAAGGCTCTTGCTGACTGTTTAACCACTTCTTACCTAAGAACAGTTCTGGGAGTGGAAAGGGTTCCCTCACAGTATGATTTGCCCCACACTGAAGAGCGGTTGCTTGGGCCTTACTGTGTGGGAATTGGGGCTGAGGGCTGCCCAGCCAAGAAGCGGAAACTAGACAGGGCTTGCATTCTTCCTAATTTCTCCAGACATGCTCTTGTTCACTGTTCACTATTCTCACCTGCTGATTCTTCAGTGTAAATGCTAGAATCAAGTTGGCAAGTTAAAAAAATTCCAGTGAGATTTTAAATAAATAAATAATTAATTGATTTTTGGCTGCGTTGGGTCTTTGTTGCTGTGCGTGGGCTTTCTCTATTTGTGGCGAGCGGGGGCTACTCTTTGTTGTGGTGCGCGGGCTTCTCACTGCGGTGGCTTCTCTTGTTGCAGAGCACGGGCTCTAGGCACGTAGGCTCCAGAGCGCAGGCTCGGTAGTTGTGGTGCACAGGCTTAGTGGCTCCGCGGCATGTGGGATCTTCCCAGACCAGGGCTCGAACCCGTATCCCCTGCATTGGCAGGCAGATTCTTAATCACTGTGCCACAAGGGAAGTCCTCCAGTGAGATTTTGATTGTAATTGTGTCAAAGCAATGTATTACTGCTTTTCATTAAAATTGAATTTGAGCCTAAATAATAAAGTACTTTTTTATTCGACCCCATTACCTAGTGACACTCAGAGCCACTTGAGGCAAAGGAAAGAAGAAGGACAGTCCTTGTACTTGCACCACCCACCTTCCTCACCTTGCCCCAATCCCAGCCCTGGTGGAGCCTGTTATTTAAAATTTTGATACTATCTTCATCATGAATTTTTACATTAATTTTAATTTAGAAATATTGTATTAAAATATTTATCTCGATTACTGAGTTTTTTGACATCCATTTAAATTTTAAACCCAAAGTGCGTGCCTTGCCTGTCTGCCCCATGTCCCCAGTCCATGGAGTACTTAACAGCAGGTGAGAGTAGAGAGGGAACAGGGTTGTAGACTGCTCAGGGAGCCAGGATGACTGAGGACCAGGAGTGAGAAACTTCTCTGCTTAACTCCTAAACAGAATCGTGCAGCGCTTCTTAACTGCAGTGTAGAGATACCCATTCTCTGAAGGGCTGCCCTGACCACAAGTATGGCAGGTGGCTCGCAGCTGAAGAGGAGGAGGACGCAGCTCAAGCACTGCCATCCCAGTAGGAGTACTGCACTGTCCAGTATGGGAGCCACCAGCCATTTGGGCTCTTATGCACTCGAAACTTGGAAACTGCCCCACAATGGATGAGATTCTTACTCTCCCAACCTCATTTGCAGGTAGGGATTAGGGCTCAGCCAATCAAACACACACAGGCCACATTTGAGGTGATGTGGAAGCAGCCAGTGTTACTCCATGAATCCATGAGGTTGAGGTTGGCAACACCAGCTTCCAGGAGCAGTGAGGCAGAGATTCAGCATTAGTGGGTGGGTGATACCAGCTGTTTTGATGCTGCCTAGGAGGTGGCAGGAGTGTCTCTACCAGACCAGTCCTTGGTGAAATTTGTGGCATTGTTCTTTACTACATAACCTTTAAGCTGGTTCTCTGGTCTTTCAGAGATTCTCTGTATCCTTCAGATTTTTCCTAGCTGGAATGCTATTGTCTGCAATGTACCCAAATACCCAAATGGTGCTTCAAGCAGTCAACACCTCTTACTTGAAGACCTTCTTTTTGTTTAGCACCGTGATAACAGCTAGAGGGACTCAGAAAAAAATGAGCCTTCATTGCCTTGTTCCAATAACTCACACAGGTGATGTATGGTGACTGGCATCCTGGTGCCAAGGTCTTCCCCAGGGCAGAGGGGAACAGGTTCTGATTCCTCTTCAGCTTAGAGCTACATCTAACTCTTCAATTTGAATTCTCTAAAAATAATTGGCTGCCTTTCCTCTTTCCTGGCATCTGTTCTCAAATCAACCTTGAGACCAAGGCTGCTCTGGACGCACACAGAGTCACAAAATCTCACTTACATCACTGCCTCTAAGTGAGTTTACTACTCTACTTCCTGCCTCCAGGAAGTAAAATGATGGGGTGTGTGTTCCTTGTAAAAAGGAAGACATATTTTCAAATCATACACTTATAATTTTGCAAACGTCAACTCTAGTGTTTGGGTTTCCCCCAAGCTGGACTCTGAGATGAGGATTTAGATGCAAGTTGTTGATTTGGAAGGTGATCCCAGGAAGCACAGGGAGGGAGCAAGGAAAAGGGGGTGTGTTGATGAGCAGGTTATTGCTGTGGGCAGCTGGGCTCCGTCCTGCTAAGGATCCTCTGAAAGACTGCACAGAACGTAACTCAGAACCGTCCCACCAGGGGGCAAGGAAGTTGGGGTATTTATCTGTCAACTCCCAGCCCTCATGATTTGAGAGTTACTCCTGGGGGTGTTAACTCCCCAGCACTTCTATTATAGTTTGCCCTGCATGGACAGAGGCTGCTACTATGGCCAGAGAAAAGTCCTCAGGCAGAGAGACCCAGGTGCTTGAGGCTGCAATCTGCCAGTGTGTGTGGGGACTGTCCACCAAAGCTGTGGATGACCTTCAGGTGGGCCAGTAGCATATTGGCTATATTGGTTGGCTACGTCTAGTTAATAAAACTTTCATCATGAATTCATTCTTGCATTAAACATGTATTTATAGAGCACCCAATATATTCCCAGCATGCGTTTTGTCATGGCGGTATAGCAGTGACCAAAACAGATGCAAAGCCCTCCCTTAATAGCTTATTCTAGTGACTATTCTCAGGAGTATTAAATTCTACCAACCACAAATGCCTAACAGATTTTCACTAACATATGCATTCATTTAATACTAATATTTCATATTGTACTAATTGGATAAAATATGACACTTTTTGTTATCTTTCTTTGTTAAGAAAATATAATTTCAAAGAATGTTGGATCTTGAAGTGTTCCTGAAGATAACTGAGGCATGATAGATATGGAATTTTAAAAAGCGATACTGATGAACCTAGTGGCATTGCAGGAATAAAGATGCAGATGTAGAGAACGGACTTGAGGGCACAGCGGGGAAGGGGAAGCTGGGATGAAGTGAGAGAGTAGCGTGGACATATATACACTACCAAATGTAAAATGGATGGCTAGTGGGAAGCTGCTGTGTAGCACAGGGAGATCAGCTCAATGCTTTGTGACCACCTAGAGGGGTGGGATACGGAGGGTGGGAGGGAGACGCAAGAGGGAGGAGATATGGGGATATATGTATACATATAGCTGATTCACTTTGTTGTACAGCAGAAACTAACACAACATTGTAAAGCATTTATACTCCAGTAAAGATGTGAAAAAAAAAAAGATAACTGAGGCATGCAAAGGTGAACTAAACTTTTCTAAATACACATAGCAGAACCAGGACCAAAACTTCAGGTTTCTTCACATATTTCCAAAATAGCACCACGTTGCCTGAGACCGGTGATTTTTTACAGCAAAAACCAAAAAGCGGTTTGAGTGCACCCTTATACGTTGTGGGGGGAGTGGAAATGATGCAAACTTTTTGTAAAACAATTGGCAATAAGCATAAGCGCTGTAGAGGTAAACATTCCCATTGACCTAGTGATTCAGCTTTTAGGGATTTATCCTAAGAAAATAATCAGAAAATTGCAAAAGATTTATATACAAGAAATGTTAATTTAGTCGAAAAGTATGTTTTTAAAAATATTTAGTATTATGGGAAAATACAGTACAATACTTAGTGATGAAATGAGAATATACAACTTCATATACTGGATGTCTCATTTTTTTCAGAAAGATCCACACAGGGAAGAGAATAATAGCAAAGCAGCTGTTATATCTTCATGGTGGGACTATGGAATACTTGTTTTTTCTTGTATTTTCTGCAGTGGACGTGTGTTACTTTTATAATCGGGGGTAAAGATCGAAACATTCTTTTGCCTAATTTTTCACCTCTAAGCAGTTTGCTGAGTGCCGGGCAGGTGTTAAACAGATACTTTTGTGTCCCTCCACCTTGAAGAGAAACCGTAGTTTAAAACTAGGCTCCCAATGTTCAGAAGCCTTCCAGCCAGCATGGCTGTGGAGAGGGTACATTTTGAAATGCCTTCCCTGGTTGGCTCTGCATCTTCATCTCCCTTCACTGGAGTGCTTCCCTTTCTCCCCATGGGTGTCCCATGGACATGGGTCCCTTGTCTGCATCCTGCTAGTGTATTCCTGCTTTGTGGCTTCTATTCCTTTGTTTCCTTCTTCGCCATCAGCTCCGCCTTCATTGTGTTTCTTTCGGTTCCTCTTACAGAAGCAGAGTCCCATGCTGCTGTTTTTCAGCCTTTCTCCCCTCTTAGTTTCAGCTGCAAAGTGTGATGGGGACTTCATCTCACCTTACCTGCTGTGTCTTGCCTTTGGGATTCGACACTTACTATGAAGATGAAAGAAAACCAGCCGCCTATTAAATATATCACCTTTGGACTTTCCAGAGCCTCCAGCTTTGCCAAACACCACGGGAGCCTTTGGCCCCCTATGGCAACACTTCCCGAAATGCATGCTCTCTTCCAAAGCAACTGAAGAACACAGACCCCCTTCTTTCTCCCAAACAAGGCTGTTGTGTTTATCTCCCAGGTTGCTACCATGTGGGAATGTCGTTGTGTGAGAAAACGTGAACACCCAAAATGCAGATCGCACTTGCTTCCCATCAACTATGAAGGGGCCATTAATCATTCTCCACCCTCCCATCTTTCCCCGTCTTTATTACAGAGAAGCTGTTCTTGTAATTTCTGGGAGTATCTGTGGGTGGTGACTAACCTTTGGCATTGTCCATGTGGTCTGACAGGAACGGTCTCGTGTCTCCTAGCATCAGCCTGGAGAGTTCAAGGGCATCTGAGGAGGCCCCATGGCAAAGTGCAGCCAAGCAGAAGGAAATGAAGATGTTAGGATGGGAGCAGCCTGAGGCTGGCTCCCTTAGGCCTGATGCATTCTTGCTTCTTTGTTAACTAAAGTTCTGAAGGCGTTTGCTTTTTTTATTCCTGGCTCAGCTGAGTAAAAAATGCTGTCTGGGCAACATTTCTTGGAAAACCTCTGCTCACAGGGGTGCAATTAATATCATTCTTTTTGGAAAACCTGTGGTACTTATATGGGTGCTACTGTAGTTCAAGCCCAAGAGAGGTACCATGCTGTAGCTATTGGGGTTTAGTGCTAGAAACAGAAACCCCTTTAGGTATTTAAATAGAAAGGTTTTGAGTTCAGAGAATAAGGGGCTTACCATATTGTTGGAAGGGCTGGACAAACAGGAATGATTGCCAGGGTATCACAAGAAATCCTACCTCTGTCACAACTAAGAAGGTGGAGGGTCAGAGGCTGCTGCTGGAATACACTATCCAGGGTCCAGGAAGCCACCACTGATGCACTTCTTGACACCCCAGAGGTGCAAATTAAACATTGGAAATCTGCTTCAGAAACTCCACCTCTCTGCTTAAAGGCAGAAGAGCAGGAAGATGATATCTGCCCCATGTATTCTTTCCCATTGGTGAAACCTGTTTATGTACAAAAGCCTAGCGGCAAGGGAGTCTGAGAAATATAGTATTTAGCTTTCTGGATTTCTTAGTATAGTAAGACACAATGGAAGGAGGTGAGAATGGAGGCCAAGTGTCAACAGACCATACCTTATAAACACACATACGTTATAAAACAGCACTGGCCTTAGAGCATGGAGGGGGCCCAGTTGGGGATGGCTGGGGCCCAGTAGGGTCTGAGACCCAAAAAAGTGGGGTAAACAGAATATATGGTAGAGTTTCTTCAGGGAAGAGAGAAGGTAGAATCCATCACAGAATTGTCCCTGGTCTGATTTTTAGCAACACAAAGGAAATAAGGAGACTGTATCCTGGCTAGGGAAGTGGCTTGACTTTTGACTTATGGGAATTGCTGATATTCAGTGTTAAGTGCAGATAGCATCATTACCTGGGACTTCAGTTAGATGGGAGATGGAGTGGATCATAAACAAAGGTATAGTTCTTGGAAAGAGCTGGTGATGGAGTCAGGTCTCTGGCAGCCAACTTCCCTGGCATGGAAAGAGCTGTGGAATGGGGTTTAGGGGAAGGCACAGCAAGAATTCTGGGGTCCTGGCAAGACCCAGGGAGAATGAGGCCAGATGATTGGGTGGGCTCTTTGGGTCTGATACCGAAAATGGGCCTCTGTACACCAGCACTGAATTAAGCCTTGGAGACAGAGTTTGGGTGAAGTAGAAAAAAATAGCAAGCTTTGCTGGGCAAAGGGGGCCACAGAGTGCTAATATCCCCAAAGCTGTGTGTCCCAACCTGGGAGGGTCTGTGAGAAGTCTTATAGTCAAGTGGCAGGGTTGCTGATAAGGATCAGGGTGTGTGCAGGGCCTGCATTCATTCAGTCTAGAGATCATCTGGCATCAGGTGGTCTCACGATGGGCTTTTGTGGTTCTCGAGGTTATTGAACTGTGACCTTCTCTCTGAGATGAAGAATGCTTCTTCAAGTAGTTAACATCTTCCATTTAGTGGTTTTTTTTTTTTTTTTCTTTGCGGTATGCGGGCCTCTCACTGTTGTGGCCTTTCCCGTTGCGGAGCACAGGCTCCGGACGCGCAGGCTCAGCGGCCATGGCTCACGGGCCCAGCTGCTCCGCGGCATGTGGGATCTTCCTAGACCGGGGCACGAACCCGTGTCCCCTGCATCGGCAGGCGGACTCTCAACCACTGCGCCACCAGGGAAGCCCTAGTGGGGGTTTTAGTTCTGCAGAAGAGCTCAAAGATATTGTTATGTATATCCCTTGAGGAGGAACCAGAAACCTGCCCCAAGTCTTCACTATTGTTCTTTGACTGCTTCTCCCTTGTCTCCACATCACCTCCCTTGCCTGATTAGCAACTGTTTGAATTGTCCTTTGGAACTCACAGAAGATCATGGAGGCTGAATGAAGCCTACTTCCTACAAACAAGAAATGGGGGACACAGAAAAGCTTTTGTGCCCAGGAGCCCCACAGGGTCCTGCTCAGTTTCAGGCCCAAGTAAGCAGATGGAAGATTGTGGGAAGTTGCCTTAATTAGCCCCAGTTCTACACCCCTCCCTGTATCCATGCCCTTTGCCTTTTAATTTTGCATCTTCTCTTACAAAAGGCAAAATGGGTTTCCCTACCCCTTGATTTGGGTCTTGGCCTTGAGACTTACTTTGGACAACAGAATAGGGGAAGAAGCAGCACAAGTTTGGTTTTGAACCAAAGCCTTAAGAGGCCTCACGTGTTTCTATTTTCCCTCTCTCATGCTTTGGCCATGTTCATGAGAAGAGCTTCCCCTGGGTTCTGCTTATTCAGCCTAGGCCCAAGAATTAACCCATGTGGGAGAGACTAGAGCCCATCCCATTACAAGGAACCAATCCCAGTGGACCTACAGCTTGAAGGAAGGCCTTCTAGCTGAACTCAAGCTAGTTCTTCTTGGCCCCAGGAAAACTAATGGTGTGTGAGAAATAAATGCTTATTTTGATCACTGAAATATTTGTGATTGTATAATAGTTATGCAGCAATAGCTGGCTGATACAGAGACTGTCACTGAATACCAGCGGGTTTATCATTTCCAGGTATTTCAATGAAGAGTATCAGGAGGACATCTACAAATCCCAGACCGGCATGTGCAAGCTCTGAGGAATGGGAATAACCCAGTGTATGTGGGTGACCTTTGGAGAAAGCTGAGACAGAGCTACAACAGGGCAGTGGCTGACACCCAAATCATAGCCCATCTTCTCCAGGTAGGCTTCCCTGATTTGCCAAACCCACGGAGATCTCTTCATCCTCTACTCTCCTCACTTATTGCCTGTTTTTCTCCTTCAGCTCTGATCATATGCCATCACATTTAGAGCGACCTAATTCCAAATCTCTCCAGATAAGTGGATCTACCTCACTGTATTTTTATCTAACCACATGTCTGTATTTTTTCTGTGTGGATATAATAAGGGACCGGTCAAGCGTCTTGTTCAGATCCACATGCATTATGTTTAAAGCAATGGTTTTTGAGATTCAGTCACTTCTGAACCATCTTCATGATGTTTGTCTATTTCCATGTATAACCAGGGAACAGTGTCTAGGGGGTGAGAGATTGTAGGCGAGCTGAGGCTGTGACTGGCTGTGACTCATAAAGGACTAGAATGCTGAGAGAAGAGAAGAGTCTTAGAAGGAGTTCTGTAAGGGAGAAGGGGAGGCTGGAGGAGGCAGAGGACTGGGCTAGAATTAAAGTGCAGCAGTAGTTAAAGAAGGGTACTGAGAAGGAAGCCGTTCGAGGGCAGCATTAAGAACCAGGAAGGGGCATGTAAGAGGTAGAGATGGGAAGGTATAGGGGAGGGCTGCAGAGTCAGTGCTGAGGAGTCTCACAATAAGACAGGGCAAAGGGCAGATGGTGGAGGAGAAGCAGGAAGATGTAAACGTTGGGCAAGTGAAGTCTGTGGACCATCATTGTGCCAAGTAAAATCATCTTGTTTTCCATGTGAAGAGATGTCTCTGTATTGAATACCACACTGAGGAAACTTTGGTCTAAATCAGTGGGCTTCCAAATCGTTTTCTGCTTGCATGTCCTCTAAAAGAATTTTGAAAAACTACATATTCCCTCACACTTTTAAAGTTGTTGATATCTAAAACCCTTTATAAGTTTAAATATTGTAATTCTAAAAGACATAATATACAATAGTATATTGTAACTATTGATATTTAAAAATAAAACATACTGTACTTGCTGGTATCAAAACATCATTATGGGTGGGGACCTTCAAGATGGCGGAGGAGTAAGACGTGGAGATCACCTTCCTCCCAACAAATACATCAAAAATACATCTACATGTGGAACAGCTCCTGCAGAACACCTACTGAACGCTGGCAGAATACCTCAGACTTCCCAGAAGGCAAGAAACTCCCCACGTACCTGGGTAGGGCAAAAGAAAAAAAGAAAAAACAGAGACAAAGAATAGGGACGGGACCTGCACCTCTGGGAGGGAGCTGTGAAGGAGGAAAAGTTTCCACACAGTAGGAAGCCCCTTCACTGGCGGAAACGGGGGGTGAGTGAGTGGGAAGCTTCAGAGCCATGGAGAAGAGCGCAGCCACAGGGGTGCTGAGGGCAAAAAGTGGAGAGATTCCCGCACAGAGGATCGGTGCCAACCAGCACTCACCAGCCCAAGAGGCTTGTCTGCTCACCCGCCGGGGCGGGCGGGGGCTGGGAGCTGAGGCTCGGACTTCAGAGGTCAGATCCCAGGGAGAGGACTGGGGTTGGCGGAGTGAACACAGCCTGAAGGGGGCTAGTGTGCCACAGCTAACCGGGAGGGAGTCCGGGAAAAGTCTGGAGCTGCCTAAGAGGCAAGAGACCATTGTTTCGGGGTGAGCGAGGAGGGGGGATTCCTTCCCTGTTTGCCCTCAGAAGGCAGAGCACTGCCTGAATGAGCTCCAGAGACAGGTGCAAGACGTGGCTATCAGCGCGGACACCAGAGACGGGCACGAAACGCTAAGGCCGCTGCTGCAGCCACCAAGAAGACTGTGTGCAAGCACAGGTCCTATCCACACCTGCCCTCCCGGGAGCCTGGGCAGCCTGCCACTGCCAGGGTCCCATGATCCAGGGACAACTTCCCCGGGAGAGCACACGGCATGCCCTAGGCTGCTTCAGCGTCATGCAGGCCTCTGTCGCTGCAGGCTCTCCCTGCACTCCGTACCCCTCCCTCCCCCCGGCCTGAGTGAGCCAGAGCCCCCGAATCAGCCGCTCCTTTAACCCACTCCTGTCTGGGCGAAGGACAGACGCCAGAGGGTGACCTACACGCAGAGGCGGGGCCAAATCTAAAGCTGAACCCCAGGAGCTGTGTGAACAAAGAAGAGAAAGGGAAATCTCTCCATGCAGCCTCAGGAGCAGCAGATTAAATCCCCATGATAACTTGATGTACCCTGCATGTGTGGAATACTTGAATAGACAACAAATCGTCCCAAAACTGAGATGGTGGACTTTGGGAGCAATTGTAGACTTAGGGTTTGCTCTCTGCATCTAATTTGTTTCTGGTTTTATGTTTATCTTAGTTTAGTATTTAGAGCTTATTATCATTGGTAGATTTGTTTATAGATTTGGTTGCTCTCTTCCTTTTTTAAAATATATATATAAATATATTTTTTCCCCTCTTTCTCTTTTTGTGAGTGTGTATGTGTATGCTTCTTCGTGTGATTTTTGTCTGTATAGGTTTGGTTTTACCATTTGTCCTAGGGTTCTTTCTGTCTGATTTTTTTAGTATAGTTTTTAGCGCTTGCTATCATTGGAGAATTGTTTATTGGTTTAGTTGCTCTCTTCTTTCTTTTTTTTAGTACATTTTAATATTTTTATTTTAATAATATTTTTATTTTAATAACTTTAGTTTTACTTTCTTTGTTTTCTCCCTTTTCTTCTGAGACGTGTGGCTGATAGGGTCTTGGTGCTCTGGTTGGCTGTCAGGCCTGAGCCTCTGAGGTGGGAGAGCCGATTTCAGGACATTGGTCCACCAGAGGCCTCCCTGCCCCATGTAATATCAATTGGCAAGAGCTCTCCCAGAGATCTCTGTCTCAACGCTAAGACCCAGCTCCACTCAATGACCAGCAAGCTCCAGTGCTGGACACCCCATTGCCAAACAACTAGCAAGATAGGAACACAACACCACCCATTAGCAGAGAGGCTGCCTAAAACCATAATAAGTTCACGGACACCGCAAAACACACCACGGGACCCAGTCCTGCCCACCAGAAAGACAAGATCCAGCCTCATTCACCAGAACACAGGCACTAGTCTCCTCCACCAGGAAGCCTACACAACCCACTGAACCAACCTTAGCCACTGGGGGCAGACACCAAAAAACAACAGGAACTACGGACCAGCAGCCTGCGAAAAGGAGACCCCAAACACAGTATGTTAAGCAAAATGAGAAGACAGAGAAATACACAGCAGATGAAGGAGCAAGGTAAAAACCCACCAGACCAAACAAATGAAGAGGAAATAGGCAGTCTACCTGAAAAAGAATCCAGAGTAGTGATAGGAAAGATGATCCAAAATCTTGGAAATAGAATGGAGAAAATACAAGAAACGTTTAACAAGGACCTAGAAGAAATAAAGAGCAAACAAACTGATGAACAACACAATAAATGATATTAAAAATTCTCTAGAAGGGATCAACAGCAGAATAACTGAGGCAGAAGAACTGATAAGTGACCGGGAAGATAAAACAGTAGAAATAACTACTGCAGAGCAGAATAAAGAAAAAAGAATGAAAAGAATTGAGGACAGTCTCAGAGACCTCTGGGACAACATTAAACGCACCAACATTCGAATTATAGGGGTCCCAGAAGAGGAAGAGAAAAAGGAAGGGACTGAGAAAATATTTGAAGAGATTATAGTTGAAAACTTCCCTAATATGGGAAAGGAAATAGTCAATCAAGTCCAGGAAGCACAGAGAGTCCCACACAGGATAAACCCAAGGAGAAACACGCCAAGACACATATTAATCAAACTATCAAAAATTAAATACAAAGAAAGAATATTAAAAGCGGCAAGGGAAAAGCAGCAAATAACATACAAGGGAATCCTCATAAGATTAACAGCTGATCTTTCAGGAGAAACTCTGCAAGCCAGAAAGGTGTGGCAGGTCATATTTCAAGTGATGAAAGGGAAGAACCTACAACCAAGATTACTCTACCCAGCAAGGATCTCATTCACATTCAATGGAGAAACTAAAAACCTTTACAGACAATCAAAAGCTGAGAGAATTCAGCACCACCAAACCAGATTTACAACAAATGCTAAAGGAACTTCTCTAGGCAGGAAACACAAGAGAAGGAAAAGGCTTACAATAACAAACCCAAAACAATTGAGAAAATGGTAATAGGAACATATATACCGAGAATTACCTTAACTGTAAATGGATTAAATGCTTCGACCAAAAGACATAGACTGGCTGAATGGATACAAAAACAAGACCCGTATATATGCTGTCTACAAGAGACCCACTTCAGACCTAGGGACACATACAGACTGAAAGTGAGGGGATTGAAAAAGATATTCCATGCAAATGGAAATCAAAAGAAAGCTGGAGTACCAATTCTTATATCAGAAAAAATAGACTTTAAAATAAAGACTATTACAAGAGACAAAGAAGGACACTACATAATGATCAAGGGATCGATCCAAGAAGATATAACAATTGTAAATATTTATGCACCCAACGCACCCAACATAGGAGCACCTCAACACATAAGGCACAACCCAATCCAAAAATGGGCAGAAGACCTAAATAGACATTTCTCCACAGAAGATATACAGGTTGCCAACAAACACATGAAAGGATGCTCAACATCATTAATCATTAGAGAAATGCAAATCAAAACTACGATGAGGTCTCACCTCACATTGGTCAGAATGGCCATCATCAAAAACTCTACAGACAATAAATGCTGGAGAGGGTGTGGAGAAAAGGGAACCCTCGTGCACTGTTGGTGGGAATGTAAATTGATACAGCCACTATGGAGAACAGTGTGGAGCTTCCTTAAGAAACTAAAAATAAAACTACCATACAAGGTAGCAATCCCACTACTGGGCATATACCCTGAGAAAGCCGTAATTCAAAAAGAGACATGGACCACAATGTTCATTGCAGCACTATTTACAACAGCCAGGACATGGAAGCAACCTAACTGTCCATCGACAGGTGAATGGATAAAGAAGATGTGGCACATATATACAATGGAATATTCCTCAGCCATAAAAAGAAATGAAATTGAGTTATTTGTAGTGAGGTGGATGGACCTAGAATCTGTCATACAGAGTGAAGTAAGTCAGAAAGAGAAAAACAAATACCGTCTGCTAACACATATATATGGAATCTAAAAAAAAAATGGTTATGAAGAACCCAGGGGCAGGGCAGGAATAAAGACACAGATGTAGAGAATGGACTTGAGGAAGTGGGGAGGGGAAAGGGTAAGCTGGGATGAAGTGAGAGAGTAGTATGGATATATATACACTACCAAATGTAGAATGGATGGCTGGTGCGAAGCAGCTGCATGGAATAGGGAGATCAGCTTGGTGCATTGTGACCACCTAGAGGGGTGGGAGGGAGACAGAAGAGGGATGGGATATGGGGATATGTGTATACGTATGGCTGATTCACTTTGTTATACAGCAGAAGCTAACGCACCATTGTAAAGCAATTATACTCCAATAAAGCTGTTGAAAAAAACATCATTATGATGTGACAGCCACCATCATCCATTTAAAAAGTACAAGACAAGCTCTTTAACAATCAGACATTTTACTTCATTCCTTTTAATACTTGAAATTATATTTCCGTTTCGCTTCCCCCTCAGAATTTTATCCTGATGTGATACTTTGATATTTTTATGCTTGACAGTCTTTTATTGATCAGTCTCTCATGTATCACAGCAACAAAACATGTATGCAAATTGGTTTAAAATTTGTTTCCTATAACCGTAAATAATAAGTAATTTTTAAATATAAGAAGGAACGTTTTGTTGGAAAAACATCTCTTAATGAAATGGCTGGAGTAGGGGAGGTAGGTCATGGTCCCTCCACTAGAGGAAACTTGGCCAATGCTGGTATCCTGAATTGTACCTTCCTTAAGCATCTCAGAGGTTTTTACACCCAGGGCATTGTGTCTTGGTCAGGTTTGGAACCTTGGATATGGAGACATCTGTATGCCACCTGTACTAAGACAATGGTGATGGTAGCTGCCATCATGGTAAACTGAAGATCCCCTTTGCCTATTTCCTGGGTATCAGAGAAGCTTCCCAGTTCTTTGTGTGATGCCAGGGCAAGGCACGGGGGAACCCAATAATGCCAAAGATTGGATTTCCTGCAAGCATGACAGAATGGGTATTTAGAGCCTGATTTGCTTTGATTCAAAGAATACAAAGAAATGGGGCATTTTTGGTACAGTTGAATTCCTCACATTAAGCTTCATGCCTACTATGTGGGGAGAAGGGGGAGAGAGCTTTGGATTGGGTGATCATCAAAGCAGAGGTTATCTGCATCTGATTGTCCATGTGTAAGATGGGATTGAAATCTACTCTATGCATCCTCCTGTGCTACTGTGAGGCTCGTATGAGATCGAAGGATGCGTGTGACATCATTTTGTAGACTGTCAAGAATTCTTTCTTATTTTTATTTGCAAACTCTTCATTTGGAAATAATTACAGGTTCACAGGAGGCTGTGAAGACACGTACAGGAAGGTTCTGTGCATCCTACAATCCACCTCCATCAATGCTGACATCTTGCTTAACTACAGTATAATATCAGAACCAGAGCTTATTCACATATAGCCAGTTATCGCCAGTTATACTTGTACTCAGTTGTGTGTGTGTCGCTTCGTGAAAATTTATCATGTGTGTAACTTCGAGTAATTACCATCACAGTCATGATACAGGACCCTTCCTTCGTCACCGGGCTCCGTCGTGCTACCTCTTTATAGCCACATACTCCTCTCTCACAACCCCTAACCCCTGGTAATGACCCTGTCCATCTCTATAGTTTTGTTATTTCAGTAATGTTATATACATCAAATCACAGTATGTAGTTGTTTGAGATTGCCTTTTTCATTTAGCATAATTCCCTTGAGGTCCATTTAAGTTGTCGCCTGTATCAGTAGTTCATCCCTCTTTATTGCTGAGTTGTATTCCATGGTATGGATGCACCATAGTCTGTTTAACCATTCACCTATTGAAATACATTCAGGTTGTTTCCCAGCTTTGGCTATTATGGATATAGCTGCTATGAACATTTGTGTACAGGTTTTTGAGTAAACATAACTTTCCTTTTCTTTGGAATATGTGAAATTCTGGGTTGTATGGTAAATGTATATCTAGGTTTATAAGAAACAGCCAGACTTTTCCAGAGTGGCTGCACCATTTTACATTTCCCCCAATAATGTATGAGTTACCAGTTTTCTCTGTGTCCTCATCAGCATCCAGTGTTTTTACTATTTTTTATTTTAGACATTTTCACATTCCCATAGGTGTGCAGTAATATCTCATTTGGGTTTTTTTTTTTTTTTTTTTTTTTTTTTTTTGCGGTACGCGGGCCTCTCACTGTTGTGGCCTCTCCCATTGCGGAGCACAGGCTCCGGACGCGCAGGCTCAGCGGCCATGGCTCACGGGCCCAGCCGCTCCGCAGCACGTGGGATCTTCCCGGACCGGGGCACGAACCCGTGTCCCCCGCATCGGCAGGCGGACTCTCAACCACTGCGCCACCAGGGAAGCCCTCATTTTGGTTTTAATTCACATTTCTCTAATGGCTAATGATATTGAACATCCTTACATGTGCATATTTGTCATCTTTAAATTACCTTTGGTGAAATGTCTGGTCCTCTTGTAATAGAGAAGAACAAACCTGACTCCATATTGGATCTATTCCTTTAGCTCTAACCTTTGTGCTCTGTTGCCTGTGCTTAGCTGTGCTGGCTCTGCACCTTCCTAAAAGAATGTTGCCTAGAGCCTGAAATATACATAATAGTCCTTTCTCAAGGCTCTGCCTCCCAGGCTTGATCTTCATATAGAGATAAAAAGTTGCATGACAGAAAATAAGAATTATCCTGTTGGAGGTTTACAGGAACATTGTGACCAGATCTATGTGGACAGCTGCAAGAACAAAGGATTATCACATACCCTCCGGGGGTCTGGCCAGCACTAAGACGTTTCCAACAGCAAGTCACATCCCCTCCCCTTTGCCTAGACCTAGATCCCAAAGAATTTCTCCTAATTTTTTTTCTAAAAGTTTTATAGCTTTATGTTTTGCATTTAAGTCTGTGATCCATTTTGAGTTAATTTTTGTCCATGGTGTGAAACTTAGGTTAAGGTTCATTTATTCTGCCTATGGATATCTAATTTCTGCAACACCATGTGTTGAAAAGTCTACCTTTCCTCCATTGTATTGCTTTTGCACCTTGGTCAAAAATCAGTTGGGCACATTTGTGTAGCTCTATTTCTGGGTTCTTTATTCTGTTCCATTGATCTATGTGTCTGTCCCTCTGCCAGTATCACACTGTCTTGATTACTGTAGCTGTATAGTAAGTCTTAATATCAGGTAAAGTGATTCTTCCAATTTTATTCTTTTAAAAAATTGTTTTAGTGATTCTAGGTCTTTTGCCTTTTCATATAAATTTTACTATAGTCTTATCTATGTCTCCAAAAATCCTTGCTGAGATTTTGATAGTAATTGCACTAAGCCTATAGATTTCAGTTTGGGGATAATTGACATCTTTACTAAGTTTAGTATTCCAATCTATGAGCATCCATTTATTTAGTTCTTCTTTGATTTTTTCATCAGCATTTTGTAATTTTCGGGATACAGATCCTGAATATGTTTTTCTAAGATTATACCTAAGTATTTCATTTTCTTTGTAGTGAGTGTAAATGGTACTGTGTTTTTAATTTTGGTTTCCTTATGTTTATTGTTAGTATATGTAAACGGTATGAGCATTTTTGTGTGTTTATCTTGTATCTACAACCTTACTGAATTCACTTATTAGTTCTAGGAGGTTTTTTTTGTAGGTTCTTTGGAATTTTCTGTGTAAAGAATGTCATCTGCAAACAGGCAGTGGTTTTCTATCTTTCTTTCTGAGCTGTATGCAACTTATCTCCTTTTCTTGCCATGTGCTTGCTAGGACTCCTGGTCCTACGTTCAATAAGAGTGGTTAGAATGGACATCCTTTTCTTGTTCCTGATCTTAGAGGGGAAGCATTCAGTCTTTCACCTTTCATTAAGTATGATGTTGGTTGTAGGTTTTTGAATAGGTGGTCTTTATCAAGTTGAAGACCTTTACCTCTCGATTCCTAGTTTTCTGAGCTTTTAAAAGAATTATGAATGGCTGTTTTCAAGAACTTTTAAAATGTTATTTTCTTTTAGTACTTTTAAAATGATGCTTAAATTGACATCTTGGTTCTGTGTGAAGTTCTGGTAACATGAGGACACATCATTTTCCTTGTCAGCTCTGCCCCTCCTGGGTGGACTGGGAAGGCACAGGTGACGGAAGGGCTTCTTGTTGGGTGGGACTGCGGGAAAATGGAGGGGAGAGATCTCGAGGCGTTGCCCAAAGGAGTCTGTTACCAAGTTAAACAACAGAAAACCATGGTGCTGAGAGGGTTATCAGTTTCCCAGGGCTGCTGTAACAAAGTGCCACAAACTTAGTGGCTTAAAACAGCACACATTTATTCTTTCACAGCTCTGGAAGTCAGAAGTCTAAAATCAAGGTGTTATCAGGGCTGTGTTCCTTCTGGAAGCTTCAGGGAGAGCCTGTTTCCTTGCCTTTTCCAGCTTCTAGAGGCTGCCTGCATTCCTTGGCTAGTGGCCTCTTCCTCCATCTTCGAGGCACATCACTCCACCCTCTGGTTCCATTAGCACATCTCCTTTTTTCTCTTTGGCCTTAACTCTACAGCCTCCCTCTTTTATAGGGCCTCTTGTGATTGCATTGAGCCCACCAGGAAGATCCTTAATTACATCTGCCAAGTCGCTTTTGCCATATAAGATGACATAGTCACAGGCTCCAGGGATTAGGATGCGTACATCTTTTGAGGGACGGGGCATTATTCAGCCCAGCACAGAGGTGTGACCGTGGACATGATGATGAGGTATTCTAAAGAGCAGCGCTATGGAATTAGACTGTGGTTTGAATTCCCATTCCAGGTTTCCAAGCTGTATGACTTTCAGTCAGTTTCTTATTCTGGCTAAACCTTTGTTCACCTGCAAAACTGTAACCCCTGCAGTGGTAGAGATGACAACTGCCCATCAGAAATTTACACAACTTTTCCAGAGTATGCGGTGGTGGCTGGGAAGCAGCTTTCCAGACAGGAACTACATTTCTCTGTACCACGTGCATCTAGGTGAGGCCCATATGACTACCAATGGAATGTGAATGGAAGTGATATGTGTTACTTCTGGCTGAGGGTGCTGATGAAGAAGGGGTGAATTCTCTATGCTCTCTTCTCCCACCGGCTGGCTCTGTATTGACTCCCAGGTGACCGTGGAAGCCTCGTGATGAAGATGGTAAAGCTTCCACTAGCCTAGGTCCCTCAGTGACTGAGTGGAGCCGATTCTCTCCTCCTCTCACTGCCAAAATGGACACCTGTGTGGGCCCTATAATATGAGCCAGAAATAAATTTCTGTTGTGTTAAGCTGCTGAAATTTTAGGTTTCTTCATTTCAGCAGCCAGCGTTATCTTAAGCGATAATCTACCTTGCAGACTGTTATTATCCCCTGGAACTATAAAATGAAATCCTGTGTGTAAACCACATGTGAAGGGACTGAGGGACTCACAGATTAGAGAGTCATGAAGTTTTCTGCCTAGAGCAGTGGTTCTCAAACTGGGAAGTGCGTCAGAATCCTGAAGGGCTCCTTGAAACACGGATGCGAGGCCCCATTTCAAGAGTTACTGTTTTGGGGTGGGCCTCCTACAGCCAGAGCTTATCCTTAGGCTTTTCTCTCTTGCCTGTGTTTTCTGCGTGGCTGTCACCTCCATGAGGGCAGGCACTGGGTCTAACTTCTCGGCGATTCCATCCCAGAACTAGCACAGTACCTGGCAAATAAAAGGCCCCCAAGCAGCAGTGGAGGGAGGAAAAAGGAACAAGTTGGCAGTCTGCGGCTCCAAGGGCTGAGTTAGAGCCAATATGCTTCAGTTAAAGGTTTGACGATTTCCTCATTCTTAAATAGCCTTGAGTGGGATTCTTTGTTCCTCCCTGATCCTGTTAAGGTGAGGGGAAGCTGCTGCCATAGTAGCCTGTGCTGTTGTCTGCCAAGTAGATTTTCTCTTTTGCTGGTATCTCTTTGGAAGAGCTCCTGGGATTGAGGAAATACTTTGCACCCCAGAAAGTATATCCATTCTCCTATCAGGCAAACTTTATTTTGCCTTTACATTCTGGGGGCGTATTCACTTGATCACGCTGGAGGATTTCATTTCAGAGAGCTGCTGCCCATCTGAGAAAGTGTATGGACTATATTTCCTCGCAGTGGAGCTTCCCTGAAGAAGATAAAGTGCCCCATGCAGAGGCTGAGGAGGTAGCCTTCTCCTGGTGTGAGAAAAGGCCTGGGGGGACGGGTGAGCCCTTGGAAGCAGCTATTCAAAAGCAAATGTTAAAAAAATAAAAAGCCAATGTTATCTGGGAAAGAGGGAGATGGGTTGAAAGACACATATTCTGTGTTCTTGGCGATTTTGCCCATGGTGAGCTCTGAATTCTATCTTTCTGTGAAGTAAGAAGTTTGGTATTAGCGACTCCAGAGTCGTTCTGATTTCAGCAGCTTTGAGAGCTGACGGTGGGCCGGGGATGGGGAAAGGGGAGTGTGTGGGGCTGCCAGAGGACCAGGCGGAGGCAGGAGGCTGGTTGCGTTTGGTTTACCCTCCCAGAACTCTGGCAAGACAGGGCAGCCTCTCCCAGATCACCGCCCACTGGGGTCGCCTTTGGAGGCCTGAGCTATATCCAATTTCAATTTCTTGGGTTAATTTATACTCCACTATAAACAAACTTTGTAAAAGCTGAGAACCAGCAAGGATAAAGAAGCTGTTTTTCCATTACAGTCTTTCTTCTGATTGCTTGTGAAATGAGTATTTCGATAACAGAGACCTCACATTTTGCCCTGGGCATCTGGAGGGTGTATGCTGGGGAGGAGGTGAGGGGCAGTTCAGCACGAGCCTGCCTCATGCTTGGCTCTGCGTTGGGGGCCTTCACTTGTATTGAAGCGGGGGGAGGGGGAAGTTGCGCCCTCTCCCCCTGCCCCCCAACCCCTGTGACCTGGAGTTTAAATGTAATCCACAGTGTGGTGCAATGTGAGAAAGTGTAAACAGGGCTATGTGGCCAGCCTAGGCCTCTCAAACTCAAGTTCATTGCTGCGTAAATGTCCTTGCTCAGCTGATGTTTCAGTATCAAGCTATTCTCTAATTGAAGTTTTAAATTTTACTTGGAGTATTTGGGGAGATGTGGTGTCTTATGTGGTAATCTTCTGAGAGCTCTATTTTCCCCATTTCAAATTGTTGCTAATGTAGCATATTTGGGCGCCTGTATGATTTTTCTTCATTAACCTCATCTGAACCGCTCATCTGAACTGATCCCAGATCATCTCCACTCTTCTGCGTGCTTTGTTTCTGTTTTCTCATTTTCATTCCCAAACTTTCAGAATTGGTTTTCCTGCTCTCGGTTTTGAGTACCGGGCATATGCCAAGGATTTGGTTCATATGTAGGTTCATTTCTTGGTGTCGTCAGTTACTGTGCACTGATGGAATTGTGGGAGATCTGATTCTCAAAAGCTTATAACGACTTGATTGCATTTTAATTTCAGATTCTTTCTTCCAGATGTGGTAGTAAAAAGAGAGGTTATGAATAAGCACGTGTGGTTTTTTTATGTATGTAAATAAATTTTGGGTTTATGATTGTTGAGAGATTACCTTTCAACTTTCTCTTTTAGTCTCTAGTTAAATGTAGTTTATAAATAGTTGCTATGGATTTTGCACCTTTAGAATATTCAGGTATGAGCTGAGATTGTTTTCAGCTTTACTGAGCTATAATTGACAAGTAAAATGGTAAGATATTTAAAGTGTACATTGTGATGATTTGATATATGTATATGTTGTGGAAGGTTTTCCCCATCTAGTTATTTAACACATCCATCACCTCACATATTTATCTTTTTTTTCTGTGAGAACATTTAAGTTCTATTCTCTTAGCAAATTTCCGTTATACGATAAAGTGTTATCAACTATAATCACCATCCTTTACATTAGATTCTCAGACCTTATTCATCTTACAGCTGAAAGTTTGTACTCCTTTACTAGCCTCTCCCTACTTCCCCTACGCCATTCCCTCCAGCCCCTGGAATCCACTTTTCTGCTGTCTGTTCCTATGAGTTTGACTTTTTCTAGATTCCACTTATAAGTGATAGCACGCAATATTTGTCTTTCTCTGTCTGGCTTATTTCACTTAGCATAATGCCTTCAGGGTCCATCCATGTTGTCACGGATGGCAGGATTTCCTTCTTTCTCATGGCCGAATAGTATTCTTCTGTGTGTTTGTGTGTATGTGTGTGTGTGTGTGTGTGTGTGTGTGTGTGTAGCACATCTTTTGTTTGATTATGCAGATCACTTTATTTAGCACCTCTGATGTGGAAGGGCAGTACTAGGTGTAATGAGGATTTGGAGATGGATAAAGACAACCTTAGGGCGCTGACAATCTAGTGATTATGTGACACCAATCATAATAACACCAACCATATCTAATATTTCTGAGCATTAAAAATGTGCCAGTGTACTAAAAACCATTGAGTTGTACACTTCAAAATATGTGCCAAGTCTTGTAATAACCTGTAATGGAAGAGAATCTGAAACAGAATATATCTATATCTATATATCTATATAACTGAATCACTGTGCTGTACCTGAAACTAACTCAATTAAAAAAAGATGTGCCAAGCGTTCCACATACACTTCTCATTCATTTCTTTATCTCTTTTTAAAAAAGTAGATATAGTTGACATGTAACATTTTTTTAGTTTCAGTTGTACAATATAATGATTTGCTATTTGTGTATTTTTCAAAATGATCACCATAATGTCTAGTTAACATTCATCACTACACAGTTATAGAATTTTTTTTCCGTGTAATGAATGTTTAAGGTCTACTGTCTTAGCCACTTTCGAGTATACAATACACTATTATGAATTATAGTCCCCATGTTGTACATTACATCTTCAGGACTTATTAATTTTGTAGCTGGGACACCACATCTTCTGTATTCATTCATCCGTTGATGGACACATTGGGGGCTGAGAATATTTTTAATTCTAAACTTTATGTCAGTAACAAATTGTCACAGGAATAGTTTCCTCTAGGGGCACTGAACGCAGGTTTGAGTTCATATAAAATCTAGAAAGAAGACACAACATTTGAGGGGCAGTGAGTGTCTGTTGTCTCTCTGGCTCGTTACTCCCACCCAACACACCCATCCCCCACTTGCAGATAAAGACCAGTCAAAGTCTGTTTGCAATCCTTTTTCTGGGTCCTTTTCACCTGTTTCTGAGTTTTCTACACCTGAAGCTTGAAGCTTGAAGCTTGAAGCTTGATCCTTCCTGGAGCTTCCTCCCAGGTTCTGCCCCCCTCCCCATGTCGTCTATGATGGTAGGAGTCTGGCCTGTGCCAGTCACTTGGCTAGTGTCTCAGTTAATGCAGGACAGAAGGGCACAGCCCCTTCCCCAAAGGAATATGCTACCAGGAAAATTTTAGTTCACAAGGGCCTAGGCTACTGGAAGGCAGACCCTTATTCTTATGGCCAAGGCCCAAGGAACTGTCAAGATAACCTATCTATTGGGCCCCCACAGTCATGAAGGGGGCCTGGGCTGCTTCTGGCTGAGGGAGAGAGACTCAGAGCTGGGAGGTATCTAACTCCATTGTAAGACTTCAGCGCAAGTGTGAAAGAACGATTATACTTGATGATGGAGATAAACTGGAGGTGATAGAATGTATTTTATACAGTAACTGTGCCCAGTTAGGAATTTTGAAAATGGTATCAAATTGACCTAGATATATATATATATTTTAAAAGCATGTTAATTTTTGGCTGACCGAAACATTTCATTAAAAAAGCATGTTCTATGACCTTGATAGTCAAAGGAAGGTCTGTGAACAGCTTCGGCATCCCCTGGGAGCTAGTTAGAAAACAGAGGGTCTCAGGCCCTGCCCTAGCCCTACTGAATCTGAGTCGGCAGCTTAATAAACCCCCAGGCAATGTATATGCGCACTAAAGTTTGCATGCTTCCTCTCTCTACCCCCTCTCCCTTTTGCTTTTTCAAAAATTTTTATTTGAAAATAATTATAGATTTACAGGAAGTTGCCAAGATAGCCTAGAAAGGTCTGATTAGACTCTTCGCTCAGTTTCTCCCAGTGGTTACATCTTACATAATTATAATATTATCACTTCTCCACAAGACTGCAAAATCATTACGCTTCCTCACTGAAAGGTACTGCACCTGGTGGCACTCATCTGGGTTTCAGGCCACCATAGTGCCTTGTTCTACTTGGCAGGATTCTGTAAGTAAAGGAGATGGTGCTGCCAGGTGCAAGGTGGGGCAGCATGGCTCAGAGTGATGTGTGCTGGTGCTGTGCAGTTGTCCCATTGTGGGTTCTATAGTGGGGCTTCAAATGGTCAATGCCAAGAGGGGAGCTATGGGACTGGACATAGGGACAGGGCTGAGGCCAGACACGAGAGCTGGAGAGATGGGAGAGTCAAGCCAAGTCATCAGACCCTAGGTAAGCACAAATGAGGAGAGGTAAGTTTGAATATGAGAGCCAAGGTCTTTGGGACAAACCTGGAATCAGGGTTGATGTGGATGGAGATGGGAGAGAAGGAATTGACAAGGTCATCCCAGTGAATTTGGGTGCACAGTTTTTGGTTTTACAAGGACTCTCCTTTGAAAGCTTGGAAAGATCTCCGTTGGCCTTAAAGGCACAGAACTCTGAACCTGACTGAGTCATTTTATTAAAACAAGGTGAATTTGGGACCAGAGAATCTGTGTTTAATGGGCCAAAGTTGATGGCAGGTTGAACAATCAGGAGAGGACTGAGCTTGACAGAGTCAGGTAGAAACAGAGGCATGAAAACAGGAGGCCACACACTGAGGACAAGGCAAGGGAGGTTGGGCTGAAAACCTGAGCCCCAGTTTAGCAGGAGTGGGGCCAAAGGCAGGAGGAAACGCTGCCTGCATCTGGTTCCAGGAAACCCAGAGGCAGAGACGACTGGAAGATGCTAAGTTATAGGGGAACCCGGAAGCAAATGGGCCCAGGCCAGACTTCCTGCGTCACCTTGCGTCAGAGGGCCTGCACCCTCAAAGTGCTAGGGGTTGCCCATTTCCCGGGGGGGAATAAAGACCCTGTGGGTGCTGAACTTAGAAAGCTAATGTGCACTGGGGATGGCAGCAGTGTCACTTACAGCCACTCTCTGTCTCTCCTCTGGTTTTGAAAGCCACACAGCTTATTGCCTTGCCGCTTAAGTATGGTGGGGAACCAGCAGCAGCAGCAGCAGCTGGGAGCTTGTCGGAAACACAGAATCTCTGGCTCCGCCTCAGACCTCGTGCAGTAGAATCTGCATTTTAACACCCCCCACCGTTGTGGTTACTTCTTTGCACTTTAAAGTTAGAGAAATGCTTGTAGATTTTTTGATGATGGCCATTCTGACCGGTGTGAGGTGATACCTCACTGTAGTTTCGATTTGCATTTCTCTGATGATTAGTGATGTTGAGCATCCTCTCATGTGTTTGTTGGCAATCTGTATGTCTTCTCAGGAGAAATGTCTGTTTAGGTCTTCTGCCCATTTTTGGATTGGGTTGTTTGTTTTTTTGATATTGAGCTGTATGAGCTGCTTGTGTATTTTGGAGATGAATCCTTTGTCAGTTGCTTCATTTGCAAATATTTTCTCCCATTCTGAGGGTTGTCCTTTCGTCTTGTTTATGGTTTCCTTTGCTGTGCAAAAAGCTTTGAAGTTTCATTAGGTCCCATTTGTTTGTTTTTGTTTTTCTTTCCATTTCTCTAGGAGGTGGGTCAAAAAGGATCTTGCTGTGATTTATGTCATAGAGTGTTCTGCCTATGTTTTCCTCTAAGAGTTTGATGGTGTCTAGCCTTACATTTAGGTCTGTAATCCATTTTGAGCTTATTTTTGTGTATGGTGTTAGGGAGTATTGCTTTAGCACACATCCTGGAGATCTGAATTCTAAATCCTCTGCCAACAGTCGCCTATTTGTGGAGCTCTAAGTGTGTTTCCTGGCTCTCGAGAGTGACTTAGTTTCTTATAAGACAGTGGTTCTTGACCCTGGCTGACTGTTGGAGTAAGTTGAGGAGCTTCTTAAAATACTGATGCCCAGGCCCCAGCTAGGGTCAGCTGGGATGAAATGCTGATTCAGTTGGTCTGGGTGGGGCTCCTCGGGTGATTCTAATGTGCAGCCCATTGGAAACCTGGGAACTGGGGTGAGAGGAAAGAGGAGGCAGCACGGGGCTATCTCTGTGAGAAAGGGACCAAGACCTCGAAGTGGCCACAGTAAAAGGATCCTGCATCTCATGTCTCATTACTTCATTCCTTTTGCTTGCTGAGTAGTATCCCATTGAATGGCTACACCACAATTTGTTTACCCATTTTCCTGTTGATGAGCATCTAGGTTGTTTTCATTATTTGAATACTACAAATAAAGCTGCTGTGGACATTCACGTACAAGTATCTATATGGATGTATGCGTTCATTTCTTTTGGGTAAATACACAGGAGTGGGATGCCTGGTTTTGTGGCAAGTATACGCTTAACTTTTTAAGAAATGGGGCAGTTAAAAACAACACCTCATTTCTAGTTGTCAAGTCCATATCTTATGTCAGTAATTCCAGCTTCCTGTTCCTGTGGTCTAGTTGGAAAGAATATTGTTTTAAGAGTCAGAAGTCTGGGGATTGGCCTGAGCAGCTTAGTTCTAGACTTGGATTTTGAAAAAGGGGTCATTTAGCTTCTCAGAGCTTCAGTTCCCTAATCTTTAAGTTGGGGTTAATAATTTCTTTTTTCTTTTCTTTTTTTTTTTTGGCCTCACCATGCAGCTTGTGGGATTTTGGTTCCCCAATGGGGGATCAAACCCGGGCCCTCGGCAATGAGAGCACGGAGTCCTAACCACTGGACTGGCAGGGAATTCCCAGTAATTTCTATAACAATAAAAAATTGGAAGTAGTCTCAGAATTCATTAACAGGAGACTGGTCAGGTAAAATACATTCCTAAATTAGAATACTATGTAGCCAGGGGGGTGGGGGAGGGACGGATTGGGAGTTTGAGGTTAGCAGATGCAAACTGGTCTATGTAGAATGGATAAACAACAAAGTCCTACTGTATAGCACAGGGAACTATATTCAATATCCTGTGATAAACCATAATGGAAAAGAATATTAAAAAAAGAATGTGTATATGTATAACTGAGTCACTTTGCTGTACAGCAGTAATTAACACAACATTGTAATTCAACTATACTTCAGTAAAAAATAAATTAAAAAAAGAATACTATGTAGCCATTAAAAATGATGACATAAAATTATATTAACTGACATGGAAAGCTCTTTTCAACATACTCTGAATGAAAAAAGCAGGTTAGAGAAGCAGGTATAGTATGATACCGTTTAGGTGAATTATGCAAATGGAGAGGTATATGAAAAGCATATTTACTGAAATATTAATAGTGGTTATCTATGGGTAGTGGGACTTAGGGTGTTCTTTTACTTTATAATTTTCTATATTGCTTAATTTTATTTGCAACAAGCATGTATGAGTCCTTGCAAAATAATAAAGCTATTAAAAATATAAACTAAAAAAAAAAAAAAAAAAGGATCCTGCATCTTGAGAGTCAGGAGGTCTGTGGATAGAACCATTTGGAAACCCAGAGCAGGGGCCAGGGAGACAAGTTGGGAGACTCATTGCTGAGGCTCAGGCCAGAGATGGTGACTAGGATAGGGTGGGGGCCGAGGAGATTTGGATCGTGAGAAGGTCAGGACCTTGTCTAAATCCAAGCCCTACCCTGACTCCCTCCTCCCTATAGTCTGCCCGGACCCCATTGGCTGGCTCAGCCTGTCAAGGTCAGAAGACACTTGAGTGCTTGTCCGTCAGTGTTCTGTGGCTGAGTGACATCCAGCCTTGATCTGCATCCTTCATCTGGCTTTCTGCCTTGATTTCTGCTCTCAACATGCTGAACCCTGCTCAGGACTCATTGCCTGCTAGAACTACAACTCTGCTTGCTTGTACTTGTCCTTCTCCCAGTCTCTTCACCTCCTTACCCAGCATCCAGCCTATCTAGATCAAATAGAGAAATATATGTACAGAAACTGCAAATTGTCCCCCAGAATTCACTCTCCCTTTCTTTAAAAATAAGAAAACTCTTGATTTTTAGTAAGTTTCCTTTCCCAGGCTTCCATAAATCTAGATGTGGCCATATGACTAAATTCTGGCCAGTAGGATATGAGCGGAAGTGACACGTCCCTCTTCCCACTTGCTGGAAAGTGGGTCTGGTGAGAAGCCATCTTGGCAATGGATCAAAAAGAGGGATGAAGCCTGGGTCCTTGATGAGTTCATTAAGTGGGGCCACCACACCAGTTTGTACTTCTTTGTGAGTCAGAAGTGAACTGTTGTGTTTAGGCCACTGTCATTTGGGGTCTCTTTCACATGCTGTTGAACTCATTTCTTACCTCATAGAGTTTAATGTCATAACCCTTTCTGAGTGCCTATATGTGCTGGACACTTCTACAAGCTTGAGATCACGACACACTAAAGCTTTGAGGTAGACATATATCACCACCATATTTACACATGACGGTTCAGTCTCAAGTGTCAATGAAAAGATCTGAGATTTCACCTAGGTCTGTGTGATCCCAGATCTCTGGCCTTTGTGCATTAAGCCTCATAGTTGATACAAATTCAGGCATTTTGAGTTTTATTAAGTATATAATAGTGGGTGGAAGCCAAATGGAAATTTAGATTTCCAAAAGGAAATCTAGGCTCTCAGAGGTGAACTAGAGCAAGGCATCTCAAGCTTGAATGTGCATAGGAGTCTTTTGGGGGTGATCCATCCCTACCTAGAATTGAAAGAGGCAGAACAAAAAATGTGTGGGCCCAATCTTTTCTGCCTCTGGTGTTGGCCTGAGCAGCCCATGGCTAATTTAATAACAAAACCTTGTTTTCTGATTCTACTATCACTTTACAGTGATACTCCTGGGATGGGGTTAGTTTGAGTGGATTGATGTAGAGCAGAGGCTCTCAAAGTATGATCCCTGGACCAGAAGCATCAGAGTCACCTGGGAAATTGTTAGAGCTGTGGATTCTCAGGCTCTGATCCAGAGCTGCTGAATCAGAGACTCTACGGACAGGGCCCAGAACTCTGGGGATTTTTCCAGGGGATTCTGATGCACGCTTTAGTTTGAGAAACACTGCTGTAGAAGAAAAACCTGGGAAGAGGCAGTTACGGTATAATGGAATAAAAGCCTTCAGCTGGAAATTGAAAAATCTTTCAATCCTAGCTGTCTCTTTGTTCTTAAATGGAGGTGGAAGCACTAACTTCACTAAATAATTTGCAGGATTAAACATAATGATATTTTTGCTATATACCAGTTAAGAGCACAAACTCTAGTGCGCAGCCTGGCTTCAAATCCCAGCTCTGCAATTTTTACCTTGGACAAGTCACTCCTTCCTCATCTGTTAAAATGGGGACAGTGATGGTGTACCGCTCTCATATTTTTACAAGGGTTAAATGAGTTAGCATTTGTAAAGCCCTTAGAAGACTATCTGGGACTTCCCTGGTGGTCCAGTGAGTAAGACTCCGTGCTCCCAATGCAGGGGGCCCAAGTTCGGTCCCTGGTCGGGGAACTAGATCCCGCATGCATGCAGCAACTAAGAGTTTGCATGCCGCAGCTAAGAAGCCCGCATGCTGCAGCTAAGAAGCCCACATGCCGCAACTAAGACACGGCACAGCCCAACTAAATAAAAATAAATAAATAAGAGTATCTGGCATTGAGTAAGTGTCATATGTTTGTTAAATAATGATAATAATAGTCATAATAATAATAAATGCAGTGCTTGTTGTACACAGTGACTGCTCTGAAAGTATTTTTGGTTTAAGAAAGAAAGTGGAGCAAACTGGGATTATGGGGAAAGGAGATTAGAAGGACTCCCAGGGAATCAGTATTCCTGAAACCAGAACAGAATGCCAACTGCTTGAGAACAAGAGAACCCCCCTTCCCACTTGAATCCCATCCCCATCCCCAGGGTGACTGTCCTGGCACAACCCAGAGATACGTAAGAACTACCTGTCTGCTGTGGCGGGATTCAGCAGGCTTTTGGTGGGAATTGTCCCCCGGATGGCCCGGCATCTCTGCACAGTGTCCATTCAAGTTTAAGAGTGGTGGAAACCTGGCCAGTGCAGTTGAAGGTACCCCTACCAGCCCTCCAGGGAACTGCGTGGACTGTAGGGGCCTCACGGGGCTGAAGACCACAAAGGGACCCCAATCAGCTGAGCTGGAGAAAGGAGTGGCTGGTGCTATGTAAAATGTAGCTCTTTAACAATTTCCATTAATTTTTTAAACAGTGGTATTGAGGTATACTTTACATACCGTAAAATTCACCCATTTTTTTTAACCTTAAAATATTTTTCCTTCCAGTTTTACTGAGCTATAACTGACACACAGCACTGTATATGTTTAGGGTATAAGCATAATGACTTGACTTACATACATCATGGAATGATTATCACAACACGTTTAGTGGACATCCATCATCTCATATAGATGCAGCAGTAATGAAATAGAAAAAACCTTTTTCCTCGTGTTGAGAACTCAGGATTTACTCCCTTAACTTTCATATATAACATGCAGCGGTGTTAATTATATTTATCTTGCTGTACATTACATCCCTGGTACTTACTTATCTTATAACTGGAAGTTTGTACCTTTTGACCACCTTCATCCAATTCCCCTCACCCCACCCCTCTCCTCTGGTAACCACAAATCTGATCTCTTTTTCTATGAGTTTGTTTTGTTTGTTTTTGAAGTTTGACCTGCAACACTTGTTAATTCCTTTTACACAACATAGTGATTCAGTATTTCTATACATTTCAAACTTATCACAATAAATCTAGTTATGATATGTCACCATACAAAGATACTACATAATTATCAACTATATTCCCCACACTGCCCACCCATTTTAAGTGTACAATTTAATGACTTTTTAGTAAATTTACCAACTTGTGCAACCGTCACCATAGTCGAGTTTTTTTCTTTTTTTAAAATTTTCTTTTATTTTTATTGAAGTATTATTGATTGACAACCATAGTCCAGTTTTAAACATTCTTATCATCCCCATAAGATCCTTCATACTCATTTATAGTTGATCTATCTTCCCACTTCCAGCCCAGGCAACCACTAGTCTACTTTCTGTCCCTATAGAGTTGCCTTTTCTGGACATTGCCTATAAATGGAGTGGCTTTTTCCATCTGACTTCTTTCGTTTAGCATCATCACGCTTTTGAGTCTCTCTCACATTCTAGCATGTATCTTTATTTCCTTCCTTTTTATTGCTGAATAGTATTCTCTTGTTATGGCTGTGCCACATTTTATCCAGCCATTCACTAGTTGGTAGACATTTGAGGTGTTTCCACCTTTTGCCTATTGTGAATAATGCCACTCTGAACATTTACATGCGAATCTTGTGTGGATGTGTGTTTTTAGTCCTCTTGAGTAGAGAGATACCTAGGAGTAGAATTGCTGGGTCATAGGGTAAATTTAGGTTTCAGCTTTAAAGAAGCTGCTGAATGGTTTTCCAAATTGGTCGTACCACTTTACATTCTCATCAGCAACGTAACGAGGCTTCCAGTTTCTCCATATCCTTACCAATGCTTGTTATGATCTTTTTAAAATTATTATCACCCTTTCAGTGGGTGTGAAATGGTGTCTCATTATGGTGATGATTTGTATTTCTCTGACGACTAATGATGTTGAGCATCTTTTCATGTGCTTATTGGCCATTCACATATCTTCTTTGCCAAAATGTCTATTCAAACCTGTAGAATTTTTGTGTTTAAAAGTAGATATGAGATGGCTACCACCTCATCCTGCCTCTGGGCACCCAGACAGGGGGACTCTTTCCAAGATGAGTCCAAGTCCCTCAGGCTGGTGGTAGGCTGGGGTTTCCAGGAGACAAGCTCTTGTATCTGTCACTGAAAACCTTTTCACTGGAGGATTAGGGAGAAATTCTGTAAACGGCTGAACTAGAAGAAAAGTGAGTTGGTTAAAGTAAATGCTTGGTTCGTTTTCTGTGAATTACATTTTTCCTTATTTTTTTAAAGCCAGTTAACCTTGTGTGGAAAAAAAAATCACCAAGCTAAGGTTAGATTTATTTAGCTGTTATTCAGATATGTACATATTTTAAAAGATGGGGATTTTAATTGTTTTCTATTTATGCCTTTTCTTTTTCATTCTGAATAACCACATTGCCAAGTGAATTGGAAGATTCCAAGTGATTTTCATTTGTGTGAATCTGATTAACAAATGATGCCACTAAAAAGGGCCCTGCCACTTTCTTGGATGAGGAATATAGATGACACATAGTGAGTAAAAATAAATTTCTGACTACCAAATAGCAGTGCGTCATTAGTGGGATGGCACGTAGAGCTAATGGCATTAGGGATAACGGAGAAAGGGTGATGAATGGGAGCCAATATGTTTCCTAGAGATTTGCAGTATGGTCCTGATAGGCTCAGCAGGAAAGGCTGTATTACTGGAAAGCCCAAACCATTCCCTGGCCCTGGTAGAGAATCACCACAGAGTTTACACCTGATTTTTCGGAATGGCCTGTAGCATGTTCTAGATATCTTGCTGCCAAACCTGGACAACTCAGGGGCTCAGAATGTGAAAAAAACCCCCTGTGATTTCAATAAGTATCAATACCAGGAGAATGCAGAGTACCGTTATTACTTGTGTCAAAACTACCTTTAGCGGCCAGTGGTGGCCACTGGTCAGCAGAAGGATGCTAGGGAGAGCTATAGGAATAGGCTGAGAGCGTCTGGATTCCAGATTTCCTCCTTATTCCATCCATCTTGTCCCAGAGATATTGAGGGATATCCTTTCTCCAAAGGGACACAAAGAGGAGGGCCCCAGTCACAAAAGATTCCTACCTAACTTGGTTTTTATTCATTTGTAAAATGAACATAGCAGTAATCATGTAGTAGAGTTGATGTGAGATAAAATGTATGCATTGCGCCAGCAGAAAGTAGGTACTCGGTGAACAGAAGCTGTTGTTATGCTGTGTTCATACATTTTGAGTGTTTAGCTTGTAGGCAAGACAGTGCACATAGTTGCAGTTTTCCCAGCCATTGATCATGTCATTGATTCATTCCTCAACACACATGTTGGAATACCTACTATGTAGCATCGATTGTTCTGGTTACAGAGCATGCGGAGGTACAAAACAGGGTCTCTATACTAAAGTTGTTAAAAATCTAGTCAGGAAATTAATTCTAGAACACTGTGTGGATGACTATGACAGAGGGTTGATAAGGTACCATTGGAGGACAGAAAAGAAAGTGATTCACTGTGCCTGGGATTAAGGAGGGAGCAAGAGTCATGGAACGTATTCCAGGAGAGGTGATGTTTGAGCTGAGCTTTGAAGGATGGGTAAGAGTTTACTAGGTAGAGATGGCAGGCAGAGCATTTCCAGAAAACAAAATAGGAAACAGCATGGAACTAGTCATAAGGGTATGATGTGTTTGGAGAACTTGAAGTATCCTAGTGACTACACTGTGGGTGCAGGATTGGGTGGTGGCAGGGTTGGGAGGGTATGGACTGAAAATATACTTCGGAGTGAGATTTCAAAAGGCCCTAATTGGGATTTTAAGGACTTTAAGATCAACACTGAAGGCAAAAAGAAGACAGAATGGGTTCTGGCAGGAGTGGCATGACTATTTTCCCAAATTAAAAATGTTTTTCAACTTGCTGGGCACGTGTCAACTAGTAAACATAACCCAGTTGTCCAGTCTCTTTAGAAAAATGACTTATGGAAGGGGAAATCCAAAATTTAATCGGAAACCTGATAGATCACCTGACCTCTGACCATCGATTTTAAAAAATCACATTAACAATAAAAACCACTGTAAAGACTGCCTGCTACACTGCTATTTCTCTCTCTAGGCAGATGGCTTAGAAAGACCATTTTCTTTTTATCTAGTCACAATCACTTATATAGAATGGCTAACCCAGTGCAATAGATTCCATCTTTGTTCCCTGCACACGTAACAGTCCCTCTTCTGCAGGGAAGACAACTGCTCCTGGACTGCAGGCAGGAAGAGGAGGCTGAGTTGAACTGTAGCTGAACTCCATTTAGTTTTTCTCTTTAACTATCGATCCCCAACTATTCTTTGACCTCCCTTTACCACCTCCCCGCAAACATTTCAATCCCTTCATCCAGAAAAGCTCATTGAGACTCCCAAACCACCCACCCAACTTCCCAAACAAAACAAAACTCTAACCCCAAATTTCTGGAGCTCAAAAAGGAACCCCTACTGATTTCCAAATATGGTGGATTCTTGGCATCTGAAGATTCAACAACTGCCATTCCAACTCCTCGTGAGTGACCCTGACAGTCATTTCTACTTTTGGTGGGGCATGGATTTCGAGCACTGCAACAAGCCTCTTTCTAAGGGCAGTCCAGGCAATTGCTAGCCTCCACATCTCAAGGTGGTTTTGTTTTCTCTGCTTGTCGCATACACATTTTTGCTCAGGAAGTTTCGTTTCACTGCATTTGATGAGGGATGCTACGTTCTATGGATATTAACCAAGTCAAGAATTCATGGAAGGTCTTAAGGTTAATACCTTAGGAATGTTAAAGACCTATTCTGCTTCTAACACTTGCTGATACTGAATGGGGATGTGGTCCTTGTGTGTGTGTGTGTGTGTGTGTGTGTCTTTTTTAACCTTATTTATGAAAAACATTAAAGCTACAGAAAAATGATGGAAATAGAATAATGAACTTCCACAAACTTTCACTTAGATTTACTTATTAACATTTTTCAGACGGTAGCACAATAAGGCCAAGTAATTGGTGAGACAGAATATTAGTTAAGGTAACTCTCGCTACTCTAACAGACCTTCAAATCTCTCTCTATATGTAGGTATAGTTACCATTATTTACCAAACCATTTGAGACTAGCATGCAGACATCGTGACCCTTTTCCTTTAAATATTTCAGTACGTAATGGCATTGTCTTACAAAACCAAGATTCAGTTATCCAATTCAGGAAATTGAGCGTTGATATTCCACCATTAGCTGGTATAGAGTCCATATTAAAATTTTGCTGATTGTTTCAATAATGTCCTTTAGAGCAATTTTTAAAAATTTGTATTGGAGTATAGTTGTTACAATGTTGTATTAATTTCAGGTGTACAGCAAAGTGATTTAGTTATACATATACATATATCCACTCTGTTTTAGATTCTTTTCCTACATAGGCTATTACAGAGTATTGAGTAGAGTTCCCTGTGCTATACCATAGGTCCTTATTATTTATCTCTTTTATATACAGTAGTGTGTATATGTCAATCCCAGTCTCCCAAGTTATCACCCCCACTTACCCCTGGTAACCATAAGTTTGTTTTCTATGTCTGTGAGTCTGTTTCTGTTTTGTAAATAAGTTCATTTATAACATTTTTTAGATTCCACACATAAGTGATATCATATGCTATTTGTCTTTCTCTGTCTGACTTACTTCACTCAGTATGACAATCTCTGGGTCCATCCATGTTGCTGCAAATGGCATTATTTCATTCTTTTTTGTGGCTGAGTAGTATTCCATTGCATATATATATGTGCATACACACACGCACACACGCCACATCTTCTTTATCCATTCCTCTGTCGATGGAAATTTAGGTTGCTTCCATGTCCTGGCTATTGTCAGTAGTGCTGCAGTGAACATTAGGGTGCATGTATCTTTTTGAATTATGGTTTTCTCCGTAGAGCAATTTTTTGTCTGTTTGTTTGTTTGTTTATACTGCAGGTTCTTATTAGTCATCAGTTTTATACACATCAGTGTATACATGTCAATCCCAATCGCCCAGTTCAGCACACCACCATCCCCACCCCTCCGCAGTTTCCCCCGCCTGGTGTCCATACGTTTGTCCTCTACATCTGTGTCTCAACTTCTGCCCTGCAAACCGGTTCATCTGTTCCATTTTTCTAGGTTCCACATACATGCATTAATATACGATATTTGTTTTTCTCTTTCTGACTTACTTCACTCTGTATGACAGTCTCTAGGTCCATCCACATCTCAACAAATGACTCAATTTCGTTCCTTTTTATGGCTGAGTACTATTCCATTGTATATATGTACCACATCTTCTTTATCCATTCATCTGTTGATGGGAGCTTAGGTTGCTTCCACGACCTGGCTATTGTAAATAGTGCTGCAATGAACACTGGGGTGCATGTGTCTTTTTGAATTATGGTTTTCTCTGGGTATACGCCCAGTAGTGGGATTGCTGGGTCATATGGTAATTCTATTTTTAGTTTTTCAAGGAAGCTCCATACTGTTCTCCATAGTGGCTGTATCAATTTACATTCCCACCAGCAGTGCAAGAGGGTTCCCTTTTCTCCACACCCTCTCCAGCATTGGTTGTTTGTAGATTTTCTGATGATGCCCATTCTAGCTGGTGTCAGGTGATACCTCATTTGTAGTTTTGATTTGCATTTCTCTAATAATTAGTGATGTTGAGCAACTTTTCATGTGCTTCTTGGCCATCGTAGAGCAATTTTTAAAAACAGTCCACGTTCCAATCCAAGCTCAAGCATTGCATCCAGTAGTCATGTCTTCAGTCCCCTTTAATATAGAACAGTTCTTCCATCTGTCTTTGTGAAGTTTCATGACACTTATTTTGAAGGGTACAGTCCCATTGTTTCATAAAATGTTCCTTGATTTGGGTTTATCTAATGCTTCCTCATGAATGGATTCAGGTTACGCATTTTGGGCCAGAACCTTACCTGGATTTTTTTTACTCTAGTTAATTAAGAATGTGATTTTCAAACAGTGCAGTCATTATCAAAAAATTCTCCTGCCGCAAAATATCATGGGTGGATTCCAAGGAAACTCATTTTAGTGGAATTAGTACACCTTTACTAACACAGATTATGAAAATCACTTCCCAGGTTGCTGATGTGGAGTAGAAGTCGACATAGCAGACAGTTCTTCTGGTGGGTCACTTCCTCTCGACATTGGCAGTCTGTTCACGGGGTCTTGGGGCAGCACACTGCTGTCCCTCAGTAAAGCATCCGAAAGTCAGTGATGGAGGGAGTGTGCAGGCGTGGAACGGCATTTACCAGCAAAGAGCTGGCAGTGACTCACATTACTAAGTCTTCATTACTTTTACAAAACACACCGCAAAATATAATAAACAATTCACGTTAAACTGTGCTTATCAAAACACGAATAGTTCATTTTATGATACAGCACCTTGACTTGCATAGTTGTGTATTCTCAGTTATTCAACAAATGGACATGGATGGTGTCCACTCACTGACACTAGTAAGAATTCAAGAGCTTCCACTGATTCAAATGTGGATTGCTGAGCCTTGTAAGATGGGATGCAGAAGCAATATAAACTTAAATGTGTACTTACTTCTTCCTTCTTTCATACACTCAACAAAATGTGGACTGAGAAACTACTTAGTGTCAGGCTTTTAGGGATTAAAGACCTAGTCCTTGGCCTCAGGGAGCTCTTCTTAGAACTTGATATTTGGACTCAAAAGCCAGAGCCCAAGTTATCCTCTTGCTTAATGGCATCACTTCACATTTTGTCCTAACTTAGGTGGTGATAAGGCAGAGAGCTTCCCCGTGGTAATTTCGTGACTCTCGCTTCATCCCGTTGGCTCAACGTTGCTGCCGTCGTATATAGGCATGGCCCTGTACTTTCCCAACAGCTAAGAAGCCCCCTTTCAGGGTTGTCACATGGCATGACCCTGTCTTCTACCTGCCAGTGACCTTTTTAGACTGCATTCTCCCAAATTTCAGTGGCCCTCAATGCCTCTCTGTGTTAAGGTCTGCAGACGTGTACTCCATGCCTTGGATTATGCCATGTAGATGTATTAACTCATTAAAAAATCTGTTACAGCGTGAACCCAGTATAATAGAAGTAACACTGATCTTGGATTCAAGTGATATGGCTTTCTGGCTGTGGCAGGGATGGGCCAGTGTTGCTGACCACACCTGTGTTCTCCTCTTCTTGGGTACACAGCTAGTCTTTATTTTCTGGGCTCTATTGCAGTTAGGTGTGGCCACGTCACTGAGTTCTAACCAGCAGAATGGGAGCAGAATTGATATCTATGTATATCACTTCTAGGCCTGACTCGTAGAAACGTGTGTTCTGCCATGCTCTTGCAGCGCATGCGTTTCTTACAGAGAAGCGCGTGGTGCTGGTAGAGCCACAAGGTACCAGGCACCTGGATCCCTGAATCACCATATGGACCCCTGTTTTTCCCAGTGAACAGGGATACCCACCTTGGATTATCCTAGAACCAAGAAATACATGCCTATATATTAAGTCCCTGAGATTCTGGTATCTGTTACTTAACAAATACCGTCACACCAATACCTTTGACTTGTCTTTACGTTCTGTCTACCCTTGGGCAAGTCACCTAGCATTTCAGAGTCTCCATAACCTCCTCTGTCAATGGGGTAATGAGATAGGCATTCTTGGCCCCATTTTACAGATGAAAGAATTAAATGAGGTAACATTTGCAGAGATACTTTGTAGATGTTTTTACAAATGTAAGATGGTGCTATTATTATTGTATCTTGCCCCTATAGGTAGCTAATATAATGTTTTCCATTCACGTACCTCTATTCCTTCCCTAACCAAGTAACATTTCCTGGTAAATGTATAGCTGGGGCTCTCAGGCACCTGTACTGATCAGCCATATAGATCACGGTGAAGGAGCGCTCAGACCTTGCTGACTCCCTCTGACACATCAGTTTGCGGACCGTGCCTGCCTCAGCCAGCACTGAGTGCTTCCTACTGCCTAGGTGATGTCCCAGAACTTGAACTCCTAACCAACTAATTCCTATGATCATCTAAGGCCCAATCATAGGCATCAGAACTGTGAATTTCCCAAGGTTTTCCTGGATCCCTAACGGTCTTATTATAACAGCAGACATAATATTGAGTGTTCCTGATATACTGTTGTTGCATGCATTACCCCAGGTCATCTTCACAACCACCCAAGGAAGAGATTCTTTCTCACCCCCATTTTGCAGATGGTAAAGCTGAGGCTTACAGTGGTTAAGGATTTCACTCAAAGTCACTCATTGTAGATGTATTCAAACTTGTGTCTCTGAAAGACCTATGCTCTTAACCTCTATGTATCCAATGGTTAACTCTTTGCTTCACAGCCCAGCATTGCCCATTCCCTCGTAAGAGTCTCATTGCTGAGAAAGCCAAATCTCTTTGTAGGAGAAAAGGATTTTACTTTTTTTTTAACTTTTTTTTTTTTTTTTTGATTTTTGGCTGCGTTGGGTCTTCGTTGCCGCGCGTGGGCTTTTTCTCTAGTCGCAGTGAGCAGGGGCTACTCTTCGTTGCAGTGCGCGGGCTTCTCATTGCAGTGGCTTCTCTTGTTCTAGAGCACGGGCTCTAGGCACGCAGGCTTCAGTAATTGTGGCACGCGGGCTCAGTAGTTGTGGTGCACGGGCTTAGTTACTCTGCGGCATGTGGGATCTTCCCAGACCAGGGCTCGAACCCACGTCCCCTGCATTGGCAGGCAGATTCTTAACCACTGTGCCACCAGGGAAGTCCAGGATTTTACTTTTTGAAAGGAGCCAGCGCCAATTATCCCTTTGGATATTTCAAATGGACATTAATATTCCTGTACACTTACCTCCATATTTTAATTGCAGTATAGTTAATTTGTAATGTTGTGTTAGTTTCAGGAGTACAGCATAGGGATTCAGTTTTATATATATATATTCATGTATATTCTTTTTCAGATTCTTTTCTATTATAGGTTATTACAAAATACTGAGTATAGTTCCCTGTGTTATACGGTAGGTCCTTATTTACCTATTTTATATGTAGTAGTGTGTATATGTTAATCCACAACTCCTACTTTATCTCTCCCTCCACCCACTGCTATCCCCTTTGGTAACTGTAAGTTCTTTTCTATTTCTTAAAAGTATTTATTTTTTAAAAATTTATTTTGGCTGCTCTGGGTCTTAGTTGTGGCACACGGGATCTTCATTGTGGCATGCAGGATCCTTTAGTTGCGGCATGCGGACTTCTTAGTTGCGGCATGTGAACTCTTAGTTGCGGCATGCATGGGGGATCTAGTTCCCTGACCAGGGATTGAAGCCGGGCCCCCTGCATTGGGAGCATGGAATCTTACCCACGGGACTACCAGGGAAGTCCCTAAGTTTGTTTCCTATATCTGTGAGTCTGTTTCTGTTTTGTAAATAAGTTCATTTGTATCATTTTTTTAGATTCCACGTATATGTGATATCATGTGATATTTCTCTCTCTCTGTTTGACTTACTTCACTTAATAGGATACTCTTTAGGTCCATCCATGTTGAGAGAACAGTATGGAGGTTCCTTAAAAAACTAAAAATAGAGCTTCTGTATGATCCAGCAATCCCACTCCTGGGCATATATCTGGAGAAAACTCTACTTCGAAAAGATACATGCACCCTAACGTTCATAGCAGCACTATTTACAATAGCCAGGACATAGAAGCAACCTAAATGTCCTTTGACAGAGGAATGGATAAAGAAAATGTGGCACATATATACAATGGAATATTACTAGGCCATAAAAAAGAATGAAATAATGACATTTCCTCCAAGTTTGTTATTTATCTTAGTCATTGGACCTTAATTTGCCTGCAAGCTATATTAATGCAGTTTTTTAATGTTAAGAAAGAATTCTCTGTGGGCAATTGCACAGCAGTATTGTGGCATCAATGTTCAGCATCTGAGAGGTGCAGGGGTGGGTGGTCTTCCTACTTGCATAGGGCCGACTGCCTTCAACAGGTTCTTGGTTGGGACGGGAGCTTAAATCCATCCCAATGTGCTGGTCAGCACAGTGCATGAAGGGGATGCCCCAGACCTTTTCTGCTCTACCAGTTGTGATTGCCTGACAAGGGGTAAAATCATTGGGTTATTTCACTTGACATTTCACGGGGACTTAACATTCCAGGTTGCACGTCTGTCTGTGCTGAACCAGTATCCCATGGGATCTTTCTATGCTGATTCCCAGTTTGTGTCCTATCTCCTATGGAAGCTGAAGGATTCACTTGTCAAGCAAATGTCCCGTGTTGTTAAGGAAAGGCCGTATGTGACGGTTTGTCCTTATGAAGTGTATAAAGTCAGGAGTAAACTAGCTCTGAGTTGAACTCTTGAAATTTCAAAATGTTCAATCTGTCTGAAATTCAGAGAGACTAAATCTCATCTTGACATCTTCATTATCATCAAACGTTTCAACTCATGAGTAAGGAAACGCTTCCCATGGGACAGTATCACTGAATCCATCAGTGCAGTCAAAAAGAAAGCAGTACTGGATCAGCCAGTACTTCATGTAAATACATCTCCCCTAATTCCCCAACCACTTTTCAGGGTAGGTCTTAGCTCCGTCTTACAGAGGAAGAAGCTATGCTAAGCAGACCTAATTAACTGGCCCAATATGCACAGCTAACAAATGGCAGATCCAGGCTTTGAAGCCAGACAGTCTTGGCCTCACAGCCCATATCCAGCGACCTCTCTGCTCGGAACACATCTGTTTCCTAAGTAAGGAATTCCTATAATCTAAACATCCATAGGAAGTTGTTATGAAGGGACTACGAAGCAAGAAACAGAAGGCCTGCTTTGTCAGAACCTTTCTGGTCAGCTGCTGTGAGCCTGTCCTCTTCATTGTGCGTCCCCTACAAAAGAACCTCGCTGATGCCAGAGCCACCCCCCTCCTCCGCCAGGGAATGAAAGAGGACCAGGCAGGGGAGATCTTAGTGAATATCGGGACGATGGAGCCAGAGAGACCCATGCACTTCTAATTAAAGAGCACGCCTTCCATGGCCCGCTCAACGTCGTGCTCCTTCTGAAGGCTTACCCAGAGAGTTTCAGCTTTGGCAAAGACCTGTGAGATTTCATGTTCCTTTTCCCCATGTAATAAAAAAGTCATTTTTGCCTCAAGCTAAGGAAAACGCTGGCATTTTTAACTTTTAAATGTTTGGGTGAGGGTTTTGTTGTTGTTATTGTATTTTATCGTTGCTGTTGTTTGGAAATCTTGTGGACATTCGCAGTTTTTGGTTCCCTTGCTGAACTTTTCTGGAAACTTCTATGGAAAGGAGGGTTAAAAGCAGAGGAAAGAGGTTGGTTTTTAAACTCCAAGTCTTCAGGTAGGTGGAAGACTTTACAAGCTGTGCCTACTGGGTTTCAGATGGCATACAGTTTAGTCCTGGCCTTGGTGGAGAGCAGAGGACTGGCAAGGATGCCACCTTGCTCTTTACTCCTTTACTTTACTCCTTTACTTTACTCCTTTACTACTCCTTACCCTAGTGAAAACTAGGGTAAGATGCCCCATTCTGTGTTCACTGACCAGCCTAGGGGAGGTTTTACCCATGTGCACATCTTCATTTGCTTATTAATTCCCCCTAAAAGGAAAGAAGGATCCAACCCTTCATAATTCGAACCATTCAGGGAAGAAGCAAAGCAGAGTCTTCACCAAGAATTTAGATGTTCAGTGTGGTGGTCAGACCTCACCACACAGGCTCCAAATTCCAAATGAGCTTTGCCTGTTTCCCCATTTCCTCTGTCGCCATCTCGGGCCTACACCAAAACATGTCGCCCTTAGCGTTTTTGCAGCCCATGCAACTGCCTTGTACAGCCTCACCCTCTAACGGTATTCCCTTTCTGCTTTAAGGGTCAGGGAACTGACCCTAAAATGATATCCTCTTTAAAAATGCCCCACCCTGTCCCTCCCAGCACCATCCTCTCTCATCCCAGTCCAGTTGGACCCCTGCAGTTTTTCTTTCTTCCTCTCAGTTTCTGAGGGTAGAAAACACTTCATTTTCCTCTTTCCTTTTGGTGACTTGAATGTCTCAGAGGATATTTATGAGGAAGTCATGCATGCCCCACTCCACCTCCTACTCACGTTTCCAGATCTTGAGGCTTCTTTGGTAGGACAGCATCTGCCCCATCTCCCAAATCTTCCAGCCTTGGGACCCAAGTGAAGGGAGTGAGTCATTCAGTCAGTCGACAAATTTCTGTGCAGTGCCTACCAAGTGCTAGGCCCTGGAGATGCGGTGGGGGAAAGACATCGTCCTGCTGTCATGGGGACTCCTCAGTTAAGTGGCGGGCTTGCCACCATGTAGGCTCCTCCGTCACCCACCCTAATCCCAGCCCCAGGGGAACATATATAAGCGGTGCCAGAGCTTTCCATCCTAACTTCGACTCCCCACCACCTACCACCATCCCTTCTGCCACTTTCATAGTGTGTCCCAGAACTCTCCACCTAACTGCACACTCCCATTTGGGGGTGCTCGTGAACACCCCCAACTCCTAGAGTCTGCACTTTAAAAAAAATTCTTGGCTGCATTGGGTCTTCGTTGCTGCATGTGGGCTTTCTCTAGCTGTGGTGAGCTGGGGCTACTGTTTGTTGCTGTACGCGGACGTCTCATTGCGGTGGCTTCTCTTGTTGCGGAGCATGGTCTCTAGGCGTGCGGGCTCAGTAGTTGTGGCACACGGGCTTAGTTGCTCCATGGCATGTGGGATCTTCCCAGACCAGGGCTCGAACCCGTGTCCCCTGAGTTGGCAGGTGAATTCTTAACCATTGCGCCACCAGGGAAGCCCCTGTGCACTTTTCTAGTGTCTTTCTTACACACATGATTTGATAGGTACATTTGGGCTATGCCAGATCTAGATTTTTGGCAGTTCTCCCCAAGTTTACGTGAGTCAGGTAAGTGGCTTCCAGTTAAGGGCAGGTCACTATATCCTTAGTTTCTACAAATCTCTCTCCACACATTCTCCTTTGATTTAGGGGTTGACTAGAAAGAAAATGATTATCTTAAATGTTATTTTGCACGTCACAAAATGGAGATTTATGCCAGACAGAAGCATGCATTCTTAATTATAATCACGGCATTGATCTGAGCCAAGTATAAGGTATATGGCTGCAAGTTGCTGGTGGTTTTGCATTACCATTTTAGTGCAATTAATGTCTACCACTAAAGCACCATCTTGCGCATAAGACAAAATTTAAAAGAAGCTTGAAAGGTTACATCCTATCCAGGAACTGTTGTTACTATTGCATTTAAAGATGAGGAGTTAAAGTTTTCATTTTTAATTACATTACTGAGTGATTTGGCTTAAGGGAACCTAATTGTGAAGAATATAAATTACTTTGCAAGTTTATGGTGAGGGACTAGTAAGCCTTTTGGGAAGCAAACAAACAAGCAAATTAGAATTCAGCAACATTCAATAGTAAGGTGTAAAATTTCTGTCTGGTTGTAGCTCTTTTAAAAAGCCGTTTTACAAGAATATTGTAATAGATAATTTAATCATTCATGAAGCATTTTTGCTGTGATTTGTGGGCAATACAGTGGCAGAAAGCTTGTACAGCTTCAAGGCAGCTGCCACCCACCCCTTCTAGGCCTGTCTTCTTCCCTGAAGTGTTTCCTCTCCTGTCACAGGGGCCCGATCTTCCCAGAGCCCTCCTTGGAGTGCCTGCTCAGACAGTAACCCTCATTCTCCAGGGCAGTGCTCCAGGTTTGCAAATTCTCCTTTCCTCTGCTACCTTCAGAACTGCTCTTCTCTCCCTCCAAGCCCCTCAGCTAGCTGTTAGAGGAAAGAGGCTGATTAAACAAAGTCACACTCCAGTGTTGATGAATAAAAGCACTTAATGCTCCCTGGGGTGTGTGTAGCTGGGACTGTGAGCCTATAATGGTGGAATTTCAGGCTGTACTACAGGTTGGTGGGGATATAATTTTTGGTGTGTTTTGAGGCCACTCAAATCATACCACCTGTAGATGCTAAAGGAGCTGGTATAAAAGGATTTCATAAAATGACATTTTGCCTACGGGCTTTCTTCTAGGCCTTCAAATGATCAGGAACAGGTTTTAGTGCTCTCCTAGTCCCAGGAAAGTTTTGTTTGGGTCACATCCATCTGCCCCTTCTTGGAATTACTCTGTGACCTTCAACCATAGGTGCTGCCTTGTAGAGCTGTAGCAATGTTCCTTGTGCCGATTCACTCCCCACGAATGGAATCCTGACTTCAGTAGAAGGATCCTTAACATTTGCCAAGGAGGCATTCCCAGGCCTTTTATTTTCCCATGAAAAAAAGTAAAGTGTAGCTTCCCAGGTGGTAATGCCCATGAGGATAACAACAGACATTTCCTATGTTTCCAGCACTGTTCCAAGTGCTCTCCACATACACAAAAGGAATTCATGAAACTAAAGTGTAAAATTAATTTATATAATACAGCTTTTGAGTGATGGTTTTTGTGAGTTTGTAGCATTTATACTTCTGAAATTATTAAAGCTTAAAGTGGTACTAACACTTTCAGGTCATCCTGTATTAACTCATTTAATCTTCATGACACGTAGGTAGCGTTGTTCACCCCATTTCATGGATGGGAAAACAAAAGCACTGGGAGATTAATTTGTCCAATGTTAAATAGCTAGTAAGGGACAAAACTGGGATTATAAACCCAAGCAGTGTAATCCCAGTGTTCGTGTTCTTAGCCACTATGCCACACTACCTCTTGGTAGTCACTAGGAGACAGCAGAGATGCTGCCATGCCTGAAGGACAGCTAGACTCAGTCATTAATCGGATGTTTCACTCTCCACACCAGCCTCAAATGGTCATAATTCGATTTCAGCCATAGCACCATGGCACCTTCCCACATGTCATGGATTATCAGGGCCCTCACTGGAATCAAAGCCATGAATGACAAATCTAGGACTGCTAAGGGTCCCCTGTGTCCTCCACTCTTGTGTTTCCCACGCTTTTACAAAGCATGATCCAACCCACACTTGTTAAATTGAATTAAATGGAATTGCCAAGACCCTTTGGCATTCCGTAGTGGGTTTGCACAGGTCCTCCTGTCTTGCCCTCCACTTAATTCCAGACCTATTGGATGGCCTTGGCATGGCCTGTTTCCCTCCTGCATTCTCCTTGCGCATCAGGTGGCAACTTTCTCCATAAACCCACCACACCTGCCCCAGCCTAGAGAGCCACAGTGAGGGCCTATTACTGCTACATAATAGCCCCCAAGGCGGCTATATCCTCTAATGGTAGAGAAGGCACAGTGCTCTATTTTGGAGAGCCAGTCCCATCTGGGCCAGAACTAGACCTGAGGCTGTTTATGCCTGTGGTCAGGCAGTCAGTCAGCCTCCTCTAGCTCGTTCCAGGGGCCTCATTTGTTCTTCCCAGACCACCTGCGTCTCCTTTCCCAGACTCACTGGCCTCCAACTGACCTTGGCTGGGGGGGCTCTGGTCTCCTCACCCTGTTTTGTTGGCAGTCCCAGCCCTTGTGACCCTGGCAAGCAGGAGGCATTAACACCTAAGATCCAGGGAGCCTCATCTGTCTTTCATGGCCCACAGACAGAGAGCCTGCTTGTTGACCTAACTTTATGGCACTGTCCCTGGCACCTGGAACCCCCTGAGATTGACCTGGTCCCATTAGCCAAGGCTCTATCAACGGTACTTTATTTCTTGCTGGCATTTCTGAAAACTGAGAGGTTGCTCAGGGATTTCTGAGCCTTGAGTTGATTAGCAGTTAATGATGTGTGTTTTCATGAGACAATAAAAGATTTTGTTTATCCACTTGAGAGGAGGAAAATTAGGAGTAAAAATGAGAGAAGGAAAAACACAAATTCTCAGGTTTGGGTCTGCTGAGTTCCCAGTCATTGCTGGAAAATTCTCTGGGTGTTGATTTTATGTATCAGCTCTCAGAAAAATTCATGAAGTGTTCAGCTCTGCCTAAAGCTGTTAGGAGACACACAGAAGGCCAAAAGGGCTGCTGGACAAGTCGTTTTGCTATTCAGAGAACGTGTGAATACAACCAGGAGGTGTATTTATACTTCCGCTTGAAGCAGAGGCGGAGAGGAGCCCACTGGGGCCAGAGGCAGTTTCTAGCGTTGGGTCTTCCAACCAGAGCCATGGTTCACAAGGACGCCCCCAACTGGGTCATCATGTACGGAAAGGATGTTTTCTGAACTAACTCTTGGTCCACCATTGTTTAAGTCATGGGAACATGCAGAGGGGCTCCACAAAGGCAGGATGTGGTAATCTAAAAGGAATAGGCTTTGGAGTCAAACCAGTCTGGGTTTGAATCTCACTTAACTGTTCCAGATTTCTCAATCTCTCTGAGTTTCATTTCTCATTCATAAAATGGGCCAGTACTGTTCATTAACTTGTAGAGTTGCCACAAGATTAAATGGTTCAATAAGTGAAATTAACTAGCACAGATTTGCCCTCCCCACCCCTTCCCTTTTTTCCTGTAGAAAGTCTGCATTCTCCCCTCTCTAGAGCGCACATGGATTTTAATGGCTGACATTCAAAACAAATAGAACAAGGTGGTTAACATCTTCTGGGGGCTTGGGTTGTTTTTTTCAAAAACAACTCACTGGGGAACTAGTAATTCATAATCCTCCCTTTCAGCTATCCCCTGATCAAATCAACAGTGTCCTTTATTAAGTGCTGATGTTGGAGTTTTACAGACGGCTTGGGCCAGTAAACTCAGTTGGCTGGAGTTAGGCAGTCAAAGCCTTGATTTCCACATGTGTCCATATAAGGGATGTTCTTTGACGTTAGTCTTACTTAGACCAGTTCAGCCAGTTACGTAAAAAATAAGTATTGACGGTTATATGTGGAGCTAGGTGAGAGGCAGGGTGAGTGTCTTTCCCTATCACTATTTCTAAAATGACAACTTGGAGCACATCTCACTGGCCAGCAGCATTTCCTTTGCTTGGCAAGACCAGTCCGTGGGGTAGGAAGTGCCCTTCGGTGAGAATATGTTCTGAAGACTTTTATTGATGTTCATGGGTAGTCCTAAGTCTGAGGGCAGATGACAACATTAGAGGATCTCGGCTCTCCTGGAGTAGTCTCCTCTCACTAAACTACCTTTGCCTCTGGGGTTGGAAGAGTCAAACTTGTGACTTGGGTCATCTAGAAAGGAATTATTGAGGGAGCAACTTATATGTGGGGTTATACACTGTAAGTATATTGCCACCACCCAGTAGAAGATACTCTAAGGTCATAGACACATTTAACAGCAGGTCAAAAAAAGAAAGCCTAAGACTTGAGTCTAATTATTCTTTATTTCTCATTCTTTATTTCTGGTCTTTGAACACATTAAAATTGTGTTTTTTCCACTTGGAGGGAATTTTTCAGTCAAAGTTAGGGGCTTGTCAGAACTTCCTTTCCGTTCTGGCACCAATACAATTCTGTAGGATAATTTTAATGGAGGAGTTATTTCCCAATTAAGCAACAATTTTCAGGAACATCTCTGGGTTTAAGGTAGCTTTAGTATGCCTGTAAAAAGCCAAGAGCCATTCAAAACAGCTGGTTATGAATTCCTCATGAGATGGGTGATAATGAGTTCAACACTAACATTGGCAATTATTTTTAAAATAAATTAATTTTATTTATTTATTTTTAGCTGCGTTGGGTCTTTGTTGCTGTGCACGGGCTTTCTCTGGTTGCAGCGAGCGGGGGCTACTCTTTGTTGCGGTGTGCGGCTTCTCATTGTTGCATGCAGAGCACAGGCTCTAGGCGTGCGGGCTTCAGTAGTTGTGGCACTTGGGCTCAGTAGTTGTGGCTTGTGGGCTCTAGAGCGCAGGCTCAGTAGTTGTGGCGCACGGGCTTAGTTGCTCCGCAGCATGTGGGCTCTTCCCAGACCAGGGCTCAAACCCCGTGTTCCCTGCATTGGCAGGCGGGTTTTTAACCACTGCACCACCAGGGAAGCCTGGCAATTTCTTTAAAAACAAAGAAATGCACCTTGGAATTGCTCAACGTCCTAGAGGGATAAAAGAAAAGGCCAAGTCTTCTCCCATGAGGATGGTGGTGGTAATGGAAGTGAGGGGGGCTGTCACCTGCAAACCAAAGGACATAAGTCAGTTGGGAAGCAGTTGGGGTGGGTGTGGCTGAGGTCCGTATCATGTGGTGAAGCTCAATGGGATATTTTATTTCTTGTTTGGGGAGAGATGGACAAGAAGATTTTCTTCAGCAAAAGCTGAGCCTCTCCACATTCCCTAAAAGCTTAGAGGTATCATTCGCAACCCACCCCAAGCCAGGAAATAGAACACTCACTCCTGGTGTCCAGAGGCCCCTTGCATTTGTCCAATGAGGGACTTGCCTCCTGTACACAGCAGTGTGAAGTCTTATTCCTGCAGCATGTTTGATCCTTCCAGAATCTTCCTTCTAAAGCCTTTTGGGCAGCTACTGGTGTGGTTCTTTAAAAGCTGCCTGCAAGACAAGATCCACTGATAGGTGCTAAAATTAGTGGGTGAACATTTGTGGAGAAACAGGCTCTCTCTCTCAAGGTATTTATTAATTACAAAGGGAAAAACAGTAACAGTGTGCAGCCAACATAACAGTCACACCACAAGCAAGTGATCAAGGTCAACGTCACTAATAATCAGGTGTGTCAACACCATGTACCCTCTGATATGATGTCCTGAGAAGGGTACACTATTGTTTCTCTGGTATTCTTACCCCAAATGCATAGCAGCTTTAACTTATTATGAGAAAACATCAGACAAACCCAAATCGAGGGAAATGCTACAAGATAACTGGCTAGCACTCTTCAAAAGTGTCAAGGTCAGAAAAGACAGGGAAAAACTGAGGAGGTGCCACAGATTGAAGGTGCCCAAGGATGAGTAGATTCTGGAACAGGAAAGGGACACTAGTAGAAAGACTGGTGAAAATCTGAATAAGGTCTGTAGTTTATACGATAGTACCTGTGCTAATGCTAGTTTTCTGGTTTTGATGATTGTACTACGATTATGGAAGGATGTAACATCAGGGAAGCTGGGTGAAGGGTATACGCGTATGAATTCTCTGTACAGTTTTTCCGACTTTTCTGTAAGTCTAAACCTATCTTGAAATAAAAAGGTAAAAAATAAGTTTCCTGGGGAAAAACCCCGACCAAGCAGCATGATACTGCCCTGCGAAGTGCCTCAGCGAACTGGATGGGGGCGCATAATTATCTTCCTTCACATTCTGTGTTTGATTTCCACAAGTTGTAACGTGTGCAGCCTCTCAGTATCCCGTGGGTAGTCTAGGAGAATGATATTTCATGTTTCAAGACTAAAAGGGTAACATTGAGAAGAGCCTCTCTAACTTGGTTTCACAAGCTTTATTACTTGTGAGAAATGTGTCTGTGAACAGGGAAATACCAGTGATGTAAAAAGATATATATTTTTAAAGGCTAAAACATGGAAGAGGGAATTTAAGGCAGGAGGACTTCCAATTATTTGATTTTTTTTTTCCTTCAAAGCTGTGTACTTCTTTGGAGTCAGAATCCAATTGTTTCAAGTCTTCATTAATCAGTGACACCATTCATCAAATGGACACATTGGCATAACGAGCTCTCATGAATACAGTGTTTGTGATCTTTCTTGAATTATTAGAGTGAGGAATGGGGGTGGAAGTACCCCATCTACTTAGTCTGAAACATACTTACATATGCCACACCAAATTAGCATCCTGTCATGTTTTCTGTTTCATCTCTCTCTCGTCTATTTCTCTGTCTCCCTTTCGTTCTCTGTCTTGCATGTATAAGGAGCAAACCAAGGGCACCCCCCCAATCCCTTAATTGAGGCTGTTCAGGTCAAATCATGATTGTTAATGGGAAGAAACCAAATCATTTGTCACAGAGCTTAATTTCGCCTGCGTTGCCTGATTTCCTGCTGTTATTAGACTTACAGTAGATGATGAAAGCAGTTGCTACAGCCTCTTCACAGGAAAACAAATCCCAGCTGCAATCTGAATCAAAGTACCTGAGGCGGTGGATCAGCTGGGATCGAACAGCTATTTTTCCAGCCTGGTTGCTCCTCAGGTTGATTGAAATGCGCTGCACCAGTTTTGAATGAAAGTTAACACCCTTATTTGCAAGACTATGTTTAGTCTCAAATGAGTGAGTATTTGAGGTCGCTCCTGAGAAAATATGGAGGACCCAGAGCCCTTTTCTCATTATACCACCTCAGAACTCACAGGCTTGCCCCAGGTTTCTGAAACTGCAGTTCACAGGCTTGGAACCACTTGTGTGTTAAGATGGAGATTGACTGGGTACACGTTGAAAATTGGAAAGCCATCACCGAGAGGCCAGGAGAACAGGTTCTTCTCATAGGGAAAGGATAAAGCATTTGACTGAGCATTTGTAGAAATGATAATTCCCTGAAACCCCATGATTTCAGTACTTTCTCCAATTTTCGCCTTGCTAATGGCCTTTTGACTACGGAGGTGGTGCTGTCTTACAGATGGAGAAACAGGTATGACAGGCATGACTTTAGTCACAAAAGAGGTTCAGAAGTAACGTGATCAGCGCACATGGGGCTCCCCTGGGGCCACCCTAAAATGCACATCAGTGAGAGTGCAATCTTCCCTTTCTGGAATCCAACCCTGGCCATGGCTCTATCCAGGCTGTGGTGTGTGAGTAGGGTATGTGTGTCCTGCGTTTATGTGTGAGTGGGGCGGAGTGTTATTTGGCATGAGAGAGGACACAGCCTGAGAGGAGAGATTGAGGAATGCCAGGCATACCCCTGGATGAATCAATTGTAACTTCCAAAACCACTGCCTTTGAAGATTTGCTCTACGTCAGAGATTTCCAAGTCTGGCTGAACATCTAAGTCACCTGGAGAAGCTTTAAAAAAAATACTGATCCCAGGACTTCCCTGGTGGCGCAGTGGTTAAGCATCTGCCTGCCGATGCAGGGGACACGGGTTCGAGCCCTGGTCCAGGAAGATCCCACATGCCGCAGAGCAACTAAGCCTGTGCGCCACAACTACTGAGCCTGCGCTCTAGAGCCCGTGAGCCACAGCTACTGAGCCCATGTGCCGCAACTACTAAAGCCTGCGCGCCTAGAGCCCGGGCTCCGCAATGAGAGAAGCCACCACGATGAGAAGCCTGCACACCGCAACGAAGAGTAGCCCCCGCTCGCCGCAACTAGAGGAAGCCCGCGCACAGCAACGAAGACCCAACACAGCCAAAAAAACCAAACCGAAACAAAACAAAACGAAAAACAGATTCCAGGGCTCATCCTAGGGGAAGGGCCAAGGAAATAGTCTTTCCCAAAAGCCCAGCAGGTGACTCAGACCATGGTCCAGGTCTGGGAACCACTGGTCCTGACTATGACTAACCAATCACTATCCACTGACTATATGGGATACTGTGAATAAGTAAGAGTAACTTAATGTTTATCAAGCATTTGCTATATGCACAGTGCTGAGAGCTTTACATGCATAATCTTATTTAATCCTTACAATAGCCCTATGAGAAAGGTACTATCATTCCCATTTTAAAGATGAGGAAACTGAAGTTCAGAGAAATAAAGTAACTTGCCTAACATTTCACCGCTAATAAGTGGAAGAACCAGGAGTCATACACAAATGGTCTGATTTATGAGTCTAGGTTCTTACTTACTAGGCCATAATACTTTGGGATGCCGAGTATTTATTCTCTTAGATAATTTTGGCCCTAGGATGAGGGAGTGGAGGAGGGAAGTAACTATATCAAAAAAGAATGCAGCACAGTGGGTATGTGTGTGCACGTGTGCTTACGCACATGAGTGTTAGGCATGTGGGGAGCAGATGGAGAACTGAAGAAACTGATAGATGGCTGAGCCTGAGGGAAGAAGAGTACGATGGGATAGAGAAACAAGAATGAATTTTGGTGCCAGAGACTTAAGTGTGATTCCTGGCTCTGCCATTTGCTAACTGTATGACTTTATGCAGGGCACTTAACCTCTTAGGACCTTTGGTTTCCCTGTCAATAAATAAAAATAATAATACCTATGTTGCAGGTTTGTAGATTGTAAATAAGGTTTATAAACTGCTCTGTGCAGAGTAGATCCTCAGTTATGGAAGTCATTATTAGATGTTACTATATTGCCAAGAAAAAAGGGCAACAGTTCTCAAAGGACTGATGTCCTGACCCCAAACTGTAAGTTGTTATCAGAAATAATCTGACTGAAGACATAATTCAAAGTGGCTAGAAAAAGTTCAGAACAAAATTCTTTGAGAAAACTGCCTGGGAGACATTGAATCTTTAGATGTGGGGGAAAAAAAGGAAAAAAGTAATCCAAAACACAGTTGTTCTCTGGCCCATATGAAGAGTTATAGGAAAAGTGGGGGGGTTGATAAAGACATGAAGAGTGGATCTAAGTGCTTTCAAGTATCATGGTGCTTATAAAGGATTAGTTGATTTTCTCCCCTCTTAGCATCCTCTTCTCAAAGGTGGCCTTGTGTTTTTAGACAAGACAATGCTGGTTCTAATCTAGGCGCACCAGGGAAGAGACCTCAGGGAAGAACAGATTCTTCCCTTAGATGAAGATTGTGTACAACGCACTGTGTGTCCATTGGCTGGACATGGTCCTTGGAATTTTGCTGATGGGTTTGGACCCTGAACTTGAAAATGATGGCAGAAGATAGGAAGACATTTAGAAGTTGTTCTACAAAAGCAAGGAGAAAGGCACTACTGCCAAAAGATGACTAAGAGGGAGCAATAATAGTCTTCTGTCATTGGAAGAATGTAATGGTCCCAGGGAGAGTAATTAGATTACATAAAAAGGATTCTTGGGAAGGAAAATTCAGACTCTCAGGAACATTTTCTACATGTCAGGACTTGTGAAATAGTGTTCCAAAAGAAGAGGCAGAAACTGTCTTCACTGAATCATGGAAAGTCAAGTGAAAATTGAACATGATAAAACACTCCAGCTGGGCATCTCCAATCTAGTTCTTGAAGATGCATTTGACAAGATTTAGATTTAAGAAAGATTTTGAACCATAGCCACAAGAATGAACAAGCTATTGGTGCATGGAAAACATAGATAAGTCTCATTAAGTATAATGTTAAGTAAAAAAAAGCTAGACACAAAGATGCATACTGTGTGATTCCATTCATATTAAGGTCCAAACGAGGTAAAACTAATCTATGTGTTAAAAGTCAGGCACCATAGTTATCTTTGGAGTATGGTGATTGAGAGCAGACATGAGAAAGTTTTCAGGGGTGCTGGTAACGTTCTGTTTCTTGATTTGGGTGCTAATTACGTGGGTGTGTTCAGTTTGTGAATATCCACTGAATCATATACTCATGATTTATGCATTTTTCTGTATGTATATTTCAATGACTTATAAAATAAAGGGTTTTTTGGGGGATTTTTATTTCTCCTTTTATTTTTTATTTTGTAAACAACTTTATTGGAGTATAATTTACATTGTTGTGTTAGTTTCTGCTGTACAACAAACTGAATCAGCTATATGTATACATATATCCCCATATCCCCTCCCTCTGTGTCTCCCTTCCACCCTCCCTATCCCACCCATCTAGGTGGGCACAAAGCACCAAGCTGGTCTCCCTGTGCTATGCAGCTGCTTCCCACTAGCTATCTATTTTATATTTGGTTGTGTATCTCTGTCAATGTACTCTCTCACTTCGTCCCAGCTGACCCTTCCCCCTCCCCATGTCCTCAAGTCCATTCTCTACATCTGCGTCTTTATTCCTATCCTGCCCCTGGGTTCTTCATAACCATTTTTTTTTTTTAGATTCCATATATATGTGTTAGCATACGGTATTTGTTTTCCTCTTTCTGACTTACTTGACTCCTTTATCAAAAATAAGGTGACCATATGTGCGTGGGTTTCTCTCTGGCCTTTCTATCCTGTTCCATTGATCTATATTTCTGTTTTTGTGCCAGTACCATACTGTTTTGATTACTGTAGCTTTGTAGTATAGTCTGAAGTCAGTCTGATTCCTCCAGCTCCGTTTTTCTTTCTCAAGATTTCTTTGGCTATTCAGGGTCTTTTGTATTTCCATACAAATTGTGAAATTTTTTGTTCTAGTTCTGTGAAAACTTCCATTGGTAGTTTGATAGGGATTGCGTTGAATCTGTAGATTGCTTTGGGTAATATAGTCATTTTCACAATGTTGATTCTTCCCATCCAAGAGCATGGTATATCTCTCCATCTGTTTGTATCATCTTTAATTTCTTTCATCAGTGTCTTACAGTTTTCTGCATACAGGTCTTTTGTCTCCTTAGGTAGGTTTATTCCTAGGTATTTTATTCTTTTTGTTGGAATGGTAAATGGGAGTGTTTCCTTAATTTCTCTTTCATATTTTTCATCATTAGTGTATAGGAATGCAAGAGATTTCTGTGCATTAATTTTGGATCCTGCTACTTTACCAGGTTCATTGATTACCTCTAGTAGTTTTCTGGTGGCATCTTTAGGACTCTCTATGTATAGTATCATGTCATCTGCAAACAGGGACAGCTTTACTCCTCTTTTCTGATTTGGATTCCTTTGATTTCTGTTTCTTCTTCTCTGATTGCTGTGGCTAAAACTTCCAAAACTATGTTGAATAATAGTGGTGAGAGTGGGCAACCTTGTCTTGTTCCTGATCTCAGTGGAAATGGTTTCAGTTTTTCACCATTGGGAATGATGCTGGCTGTGGGTTTGTCATATATGGCCTTTAGTATGTTGAGGTAAGTTCCCTCTATTCCTAGTAGCTGGAGGGTTTTTATCATAAATGGGTGCTGAATTTTGTTGAAAGCTTTTTTTGCATCAATTGAGATGATCATAAGGTTTTTATCCTTCAGTATGTTAATATGGTGTATCACATTGATTGATTTCCATATGTTGAGGAATCCTTGCATTCCTGGGATAAACCCCACTTGATCATGGTGTATGATCCTTTTAATGTGCTGTTGGATTCTGTTTGCTAGTATTTTGTTGAGGATTTTTGCATCTATGTTCATCAGTGATATTGGTCTGTATTTTTTTTGTGTGTGACATTATTGTCCGGTTTTGGTATCAGGGTGATGGTGGCCTCATAGAAAGAGTTTGGGAGTGTTCCTCTCTCTGCTGTATTTTGGAAGAGTTTGAGAAGGATAGGTGTTAGCTGTTCTCTAAATGTTTGATAGAATTCGCCTGTGCAGCTATCTGGTCCTGGGCTTTTATTTGTTGGAAGATTTTTAATCACAGTTTCAATTTCAGTGCTTGTGATTGGTCTGAGCGTATCTTCTGTTTCTTTCTGGTTCATGCTTGGAAGGTTATACCTTTCTAAGAATTTGTCCATTTCTTCCAGGTTGTCCATTTTATTGGCATAGAGTTGCTTGTAGTATTCTCTCATGATCCTTTGTATTTCTGCTCTGTCAGTTGTTACTTCTCCTTTTTCATTTCTAATTCTATTGATTTGAGTCCTCTCCCTTTTTTTCTTGATGGGCATGGCTAATGGTTTATCAGTTTTGTTTATCTTCTCAAAGAACCAGCTTTTAGTTTTATTGATCTTTGCTATCATTTCCTTCATTTATTTGTGATCTGATCTTTCTGATTTCTTTCCTTCTGCTAACTTTGGGATTTTTTTGTTCTTCTTTCTCTAATTGCTTTAGATGTAAGGTTAGGTTGTTTATCTGAGTTGTTTCATGTTTCTTGAGGCAGGATTGTACTGCTATAAGCTTCCCTCTTAGAACTGCTTTTGCTGCATCCCATAGGTTTTGGGTCGTCGTGTTTTCATTGGCATTTGTTTCTAGGTATTTTTTGGTTTCCTCTTTGATTTATTCAGTGATCTCTTGGTTATATAGTAGTGTATTGTTTAGCCTCCACGTGTTTGTATTTTTACAGATTTTTTTCCTGTAATTGATATCTAGTCTCATAGCATTGTGGTCGGAAAAGATACTTGACACGATTTCACTTTTCTTAAATTTACCAAGGCTTGATTTGTGACCCACGATATGATCAATCCTAGAGAATGTTCCATGAGCACTTGAGGAGAAAGTGTATTCTGTTGTTCTTGGATGGAATGTCCTATAAATATCAATTAAGTCCATCTTTTTTAATGTATTCTTTAAAGCTTGTGTTTCGTTATTTATTTTCATTTTGGATGATCTGTCCATTGATGAAACTGGGGAGTTAAAGTCCCCTACTGATTGTGTTACTGTCGATTTCCCCTTTTATGGCTGTTAGCATTTGCCTTATGTATTGAGGTGTTGCTATGTTGGGTGCCTAAAAAAAGGGCTGCAGTGAACATTGTGGTCCATGTCTCTTTTCGAATTACAGTTTTATCAGGGTATATGCCAGTAGTGGGATTACTGGGTCATATGATAGTTCTATTTTTAGTGTTTTTAGGAACCTCCATACTGTTCTTGATTGTGGCTGTATCAATTTACATTCCCACCAGCAGTGCAAGAGGGTTCCCTTTTCTCCACACCCTCTCCAGCGTTTATTGTCTGTAGATTTTTTGATGATGGCCATTCTGACCGATGTGAGGTGAGACCTCATTGTAGTTTTGATTTGCATTTCTCTGATGATTAGTGAGGTTGAGCATCCTTTCATGTGTTTGTTGGCAATCTGTATATCTTCTGTGGAGAAATGTCTATTTAGGTCTTCTGCCCATTTTTGGATTGGGTTGTGCCTTATGTGTTGAGGTGCTCCTATGTTGGGTGCGTTGGGTGCATAAATATTTACAATTGTTATGTCTTCTTCTTGGATTGATCCCTGGATCATTATGTAGTGTCCTTCTTTGTCTCTTGTAATAGTCTTTATTTTAAAGTCTATTTTTTCTGATATGAGAATTGCTACTCCAGCTTTCTTTTGATTTCCATTTGCATGGAATATCTTTTTCCATCCTGTCACTTTCAGTCTGTTTTTGTCCCTAGGTCTGAAGTGGGTCTCTTGTAGACAGCATATGTATTGGTCTTGTTTTTGTATCCATTCAGCCAGTCTGTGTCTTTTTTTGTTTTTTGCGTTACGCGGGCCTCGCACTGTTGTGGCCTCTCCCGTTGCAGAGCACAGGCTCTGGACGCGCAGGCTCAGCAGCCATGGCTCATGGGCCCAGCCACTCCGCGGCATGTGGGATCTTCCCAGACCGGGGCACGAATCCGTATCCCCTGCATCGGCAGGCGGACTCTCAACCACTGCGCCACCAGGGAAGCCCTGTGGTCTGTGTCTTTTGTTTGGAGCATTTAGTCCATTTACATTTAAGGTAATTCTCAATATGTCTGTTCCTGTGACCAGTTTCTTAATTGTTTTGGGTTTGTTATTGTACGTCTTTTCCTTCTCTTGTGTTTCCTGCCTAGAGAAGTTCCTTTAGCGTTTGTTGTAAAGCTGGTTGGTGGTGCTGAATTCTCTTAGCTTTTGTTTGTCTGTAAAGGTTTTAATTTCTCCATTGAATCTGAATGAGATCCTTGCTCAGTAGAGTAGTCTTGGTTGGAGGTTTTTCCCTTTCATCACTTTAAATATGTCCTGCCACACCCTTCTGGCTTTCAGAGTTTCTGCTGAAAGATCAGCTGTTAACCTTATGGGGATTCCCTTGTATGTTATTTGCTGCTTTTCCCTTGCTGCTTTTAATATTCTTTCTTTGTATTTAATTTTTGATATTTTGACTAATATGTGTGTTGGCATGTTTCTCTTTGGATTTATCCTGTATGGGACTCTCTGTGCTTCCTGGGCTTGATTAACTCTTTCCTTTCCCGTATTAGGGAAGTTTTCAACTATAATCTCTTCAAATATTTTCTCAGTCCCTTTTTTTTCTCCTCTTCTTCTGGGACCCCTGTAATTCGAATGTTGGTGCATTTAATGTTGTCCCAGAGGTCTCTGAGACTGTCCTTAATTCTTTTCTTTCTTTTTTCTTTATTCTGCTCTGTTGTAGTTTTTTCCACTATTTTATCTTCCAGGTCACTTATCCTTTCTTCTTTGTCAGTTATTCTGCTATTGATTCCTTCTAGAGAATTTTTCATTTCATTTATTGTGTCGTTCATCATTGTTTGCTCTTTAGTTCTTCTAGTTCCTTGTTAAACTTTTCTTGTATTTTCTTCATTCTATTTCCAAGATTTTGGATCATCTTTACTATCATTACTCTGAATTCTTTTTCAGTTAGACTGCCTATTTCCTCTTCATTTGTTTGGTCTGGTGGGCTTTTACCTTGCTCATTCATCTGCTGTATGTTTATATGTCTTCTCATTTTGCTTGACATACTGTGTTTTGGGTCTCCTTTTCACAGGCTGCAGGTTCCTAGTTACTGGTTTTTTTGGTGTCTGCCCCCAGTGGCTAAGGTTTGTTCAGTGGGTTGTGTAGGCTTCCTGGTGGAGGAGACTAGTGCCTGTGTTCTGGTGGATGAGGCTGGATCTTGTCTTTCTAGTGGGCAGGACCATGTCTGGTGGTGTGTTTTGGGGTGTCTGTGACCTTATTATGATTTTAGGCAGCCTCTCTGCTAATGGGTGGGGTTGTGTTCCTGTCTTTGACATGGGGTGTCCAGCACTGGAGCTTGCTGGTTGTTCAGTGGAGCTGGGTCTTAGCGTCGAGATGGAGATCTCTGGGAGAGCTTTAGCTGCTTGATATTATATGGAGCTGGAGGGTCTCTAATGGACCAGTGTCCTGAACTTGGCTCTCCCACCTCAGAGGCACAGACCTGACACCCAGCTGGAGCACCAAGACTGTGTCAGCCACATGGCTCAGAAGAAAAGGGAGAAACGAAGAAAGAAAGAAAGAAAAAGAAAATAAATAAAGTTATTAAAATAAAAATTAAAAAATAATTATTAAAAATGAAAAAAATTAAAAAGTAATAAAAAAGAAAGAAAGGAGGAAGAGAGCAACCAAAACAAATCCACCAATGATAACAAGCGCTAAAAACTATAATTAAAAAAAATGGACATACAAAACCCTAGGACAAATTGTGAAAGCAAACCTATACAGACAAAATCACATGAAGAAGCATACACACACACACTCAGAAAAAGAGAAAAAGGAAAAAAAAAAATATATCATTGCTCCCAAAGTACACCACCTCAATTTTGGGATGATTCGTTGTCTATTCAGGTGTTCCACAGGTGCAGGGTACATCAAATTGATTGTGGGGATTTAATCCACTGCTCCTGAGGCTGCTGGGAGAAATTTCCCTTTCTCTTGTTTGTTCACACAGCTCCTGAGGTTCAGCTTTGGATTTGGACCCGTCTCTGCGTGTAGGTCGCCTGAGGGCGTCTGTTCTTCGCTCAGACAGGACGGGGTTAAAGGAGCAGCTGCTTCGGGGGCTCTGGCTCACTCAGGCCGGGGGGGAGGGAGGGGCACAGAGTGCGGGGCGAGCCTGCGGCAGCAGAGGCCTGCGTGACGTTGCACCAGTCTGAGGTGTGCCGTGTGTTCTCTCGGGGAAGTTGTCCTTGGATCTCGGGACCCTGGCATTGGTGGGTTGCACAGGCTCCCGGGAGGGCAGGTGTGGAGAGTGACCTGTGCTCGCACACAGGCTTCTTGGTGGCGGCAGCAGCGGCCTTGGCGTCTCATGCCCGTCTTGGGGTCCGTGCTGATAGCCACAGCTAGCACCCATCTCTGGAGGTCATTTAGGCGGTGCTCTGAATCCCCTCTCCTCGCGCACCCTGAAACAATGGTCTCTTGCCTCTTCGGCAGTTCCAGACTTTTTCCCATACTCCCTCCCGGCTAGCCGTGGCGCACTAGCCCCCTTCAGGGTGTGTTCACGCAGCCAACACCAGTCCTTTCCCTGGGATCTGACCTCCGAAGCCTGAGCCTCAGCTCCCAGCCTCCGCCTGTTCTGGCAGGTGAGCAGACAAGCCTCTCGGGCTGGTGAGTGCTGGTCGGCACCGATCCTCTGTGCGGGAATCTCTCCACTTTTTGCCCTCCGCACCCCTGTTGCTGCGCTCTCCTCCGCGGCTCCGAAGCTTTCCCCCTCCGCCACCTGCAGTCTCTGCCCACGAAGGGGCTTCCTAGTGTGTGGAAACCTTTCCTCCTTCACAGCTCCCTCCCAGAGGTGCAGGTCCCACCTATTCTTTGTCTCTGTATTTTCTTTTTTCTTTTGCCCTACCCAGGTACGTGGGGAGTTTCTTGCATTTTGGGAGGTTGAGGTCTTCTGCCAGCATCCAGTACGTGTTCTGTAGGTGTTGTTCCACATGTAGATGTATTTCTGATATATTTGTGGGGAGGAAGGTGATCTCCACATCTTACTTTTCTGCCATCTTGAAAGTCTCTTTACCATATCTTCTTTATCCATTCCTTTGTCGATGGACATTTAGGTGGCTTCCATGTCGTCTTAGCTACTGTAAATATTGGTACTATGAACATTTGGGTGTGTGTATCTTTTTGAATTAGAATTTTCATCTTTTCTGGATATATCTCCAGGAGTGGGATTGCTGGATCATATGGTAACTGTAATTTTAGTTTTTTAAGGATCCTCCATACTCTTCTCCATAGTGGCTGTACCAAATTACATTCCCTCCAACAGTGTAGGAGGGTTCCCTTTTCTCCACACCCTCTCCAGCATTTATTGTTTGTAGATATTTTGATGATGGCCATTCTGGCTGATGTGAGGTGCTACCTTATTGTAGTTTTGATTTGCATGTTTTTAATAATTAGTGATGTTGAGCATCTTTTCATGTGCCTGTTGGCCATCTGTTTGTCTTCTTTAGAGAAATGTCTATTTAGGTCTTCTGCCCATTTTTTGGTTGGGTTGTTTGGTATTTGTTACTGAGTTGTATGAGCTGTTTGTATGTTTTAGAAATTAAGCCTTTGTTGGTCTCATGGGTTGTGAATATTTTCTCCCATTCCAAGGTTGTCTTTTCATTTTGTTGATGGTTTCCTTTGCTGTGCAAAAACTTGTATGTTTGATCAGGTCCCATTTCTTTATTTTTGCTTTTATTTCTTTTGCCTTGGGAGACCGACCTAAGAAGACATTGCTATGATTTATGTCAGAGAATGTTTTCCCTATATTCTCTTCTAGGAGTTTTATAGTGTCATGTCTTATATTTAACGCTTTAAGCCATTTTGAGTTTATTTTTGTGTATGGTGTGAGGGATTGTTCTAACTTCATTGATTTACATGTAGCTGTCCAGCTTTGCCAACACCACTTGCTGAAAAGACTGGCTTTTGTCCACTGTATATCCTTGCCTTCTTTGTTGTAGATTAATTGACCGTAAGTGTGAGTTTATTTCTGGGCCCTCTATTTGTTCCATTGATCCATATGTCTGTTTTTGTGCCATGGTACTAGCCGTTTTGATTACTATAGCTTTGTAGTATTGTCTGAAATCTGGGAGGGTTAGAGGCATTTCCATTTTTGATGACAAATTTACAAAAGGAGCAAGCAGAAAAGTGTGACATCTCTTAGAGCCTATGCTCAGAACTGTCACACCATCCCTTTTGCCCATATTGGCAAAGTAAATTGCATGGCCAAGACCAGTATCAGTGTGGTAGGAACATGTACTTGACTTCTAGTGGAACTACAAAGTCACATGGATGGCAAAGGTCATGAGTATTTGGAGGAGTAAGGATTCAAGGAATTAAAGCAATCTGCTGGAACTGGAATAGAGGTAGAGAGCCCCTGTGTGGAGAATGACTCAAAGGAATTGGATTAGTGTGCTTGGGCTGCCATAACAATACTGCAGACTGGGGTCTTAAATAGCAGAAATTTATTGTCTCATAGTTTCAAGGCTAGAAGAACAAGATGAAGTTGTGGGCCAGTTTGGTTTCTTCTGATGCTTGCAGATGGCTACCTTCTTGCTATATCCTCATATGATCTTTTCTCTGTGCGCATGCATTCCTCATGTCACTCTGTGTCCTAATCTCCTCTTCTTATAAAGATAAAAGTCATATTGGATTAGAATCCACCCTAATGGCCTCATTTTAACTCAGTCACCTCTTTAAATTCCCTATCTCCAAATAAAGATTCATTTCTGAGCTACTGGGGGTTAGGATTTCAGCATATGAATTTTGGGAGGACACAATTCAGCCCATAGCAGGGATTGTCTTCTAAGTAGCTTAAAGCACGTTATAGAGGAATTGACTGAATTGGTTGTTACATGATGAGGAATTTAGAGACAAGGGGAGTGGGAGGGGTCTAGACATGGCTATTATGTGAATTAGACCAACTTGAGGAAGTCACTACAGAACAAAGATTTGAATACATTTCCCTGTGACAGATGCCTGGAATTTCCCACTGCCTGAGTCCACCTGAGGTGCCTGTCACTGAAATAAGTCAAATGAAATATAATAGAGCAATCAACCTGCTTTTGACAACAGGGGTCTTTGCATATTTTAATCCCACTGACCTCAGAATCAGTACAATTCAGGCCAAGCGTTCTGGTCATTTTGTCTTGATCACCTCAACCAAAATTACCTGCCAGCAGTAGGAGAGAGAGAAATCCATTCTGCAGCATGAATATTCCTAGTGGAAAGGTATAGGAAGCCCCTCTACCTACAAGTCAACAAGCCCTGGTGGACTCGTTCTTTGTAAAACAACAAAATCTAAAAGCATCATCAAAAACAAAACCCCTTAGTAAGACCAGTAACTTAAACTTTACCAAAAATCACCCAAAAAACCCCAAATGAGCACATTCACGTAACTAGTAATATGCTTTATTGTTCACTTGGAGGAGATTTAATCTGTGTGGTTTAAAGATGTTAGCTCCTTTCTTGATTTTAAAGAGAAACTCTCAGTGGAGTAGGGGCTACTAATGGATTTTCTAGTAATGAAATTAGTGTTAATGGATCTAATATCAAAAGGCAGTAGTAACCATTTAAAAGCAAAGGAAGCAGAACTCTATGATCACAGACTTCGAAACCTTTTTGAGCTAAGTTTCCTCTCTTGTTCTTAAACTCACTGTGCTTTTTAAACTCTTGAAACTTGTGAGTTAATGAAGTGGGGAGTGTAGAGAGAATGGCAGGTTCCCAATTTGCAAAGTAAACATATCTCTTTCTTGTTACGTAATTCAGGGATGTCAAGCATCAAGATTCAAGTGGACACTGAAAAGCTTTCCTTTTCTTCCTATTCTTTGGGGGGGCATTAGAGAAAGGGGGAAAGATAGAGGGAATCTTTTGATTTTAAAGCAAAAATACACATTTTTAATGAAACGGATGCAGACTGAATTAGAAAATGGACTGAAATAATGCTTACAGTTTAGGACTGTGCTGCAAAGAAGCAATTACTGTGCATGGCAGACAACGGTGGCTTTTACTCATTCATTCATTTATATATTCTTTGTGAATATATGTATTTATCTTTATTTCCCTATTTTGATGACTCCTATCATCATGGATGCTGAATTCTCAGGAACCACTTATGCTAGCACTCTAAGCATATCTCCCAGGGAGAAAAACTTCTTAAAGTTGCTGGGCATGTTTGAGTAACATCAAATTAGATAGGGTTTCATCAACAAACTGGCACCAAATATGGATACACAAAGCAGCTCTATTTTACATATCATTTGTCCCTTCCTTATGTCCTAGGCAACCTGACTCCAAGCTGTCTAAATCCACACAAAACTCAGGTCAACAAAAAAACATTTATTTGGTAATGCATTAAACCAATTTTTTTTCATCCTTTTAGGTTATCTTTCTTTCTTTTTCTTAACATCTTTATTAGAGTATAATTGCTTTACAATGGTGTGTTAGTTTCTGCTTTATAACAAAGTGAATCAGTTATACATATACATATGTCCCCATATCTCTTCCCTCTTCTGCTTCCCTCCCTCCCACCCTCCCTATTCCACCCCTCTAGGGGGTCACAAAGTACCGAGCTGATCTCCCTGTGCTGTGCGGCTGCTTCCCGCTAGCTATATATTTTACGTTTGGTAGTGTATATATGTCCATGCCACTCTCTCGCTTTGTCCCAGCTTACCCTTCCCCCTCCCCATATCCTCAAGTCCATTCTCTAGTAGGTCTGTGTCTTTATTCCCATATTTCCCCTAGGGTCTTCATGACCTTTTTTTTTTTTTTTGATTCCATATATATGTGTTAGCATATGGTATATGTTTTTCTCTTTCTGACTTACTTCACTCTGTATGACAGACTCTAGGTCCATCCACCTCACTACAAATAACTCAATTTCGTTTCTTTTTATGACTGAGTAATATTCCATTGTATATACGTGCCACACCTTCTCTATCCGTTCGTCTGTCGATGGACACTTAGGTTGCTTCCGTGTCCTGGCTATTGTAAATAGAGCTGCAGTGAACATTTTGGTATGTGACTCTTTGTGAATTATGGTTTTCTCAGGGTATATGCCCAGTAGTGGGATTGCTGGGTCGTATGGTAGTTCTATTTTTAGTTTTTTAAGGAACCTCCATACTATTCTCCATAGTGGCTGCATCAATTTACCTTCCCACCAACAGTGCAAGAGGGTTCCCTTTTCTCCACACGCTCTCCAGCATTTATTGTTTGTAGATTTTTTTTTAAAGCTGTTGGGGGTAGGAATTAATTAATTTATTTATTTATTTTTGCTGTGTTGGGTCTTCATTTCTGTGTGAGGACTTTCTCTAGTTGTGGCAAATGGGGGCCACTCTTCTTCGCGGTGCACGGGCCTCTCACTATTGCGGCCTCTCTTGTTGCGGAGCACAGGCTCCAGACGCGCAGGCTCACTAGTTGTGGCTCACGGGCCTAGTTGCTCAACGGCATGTGGGATCCTCCCAGACCAGGACTCGAGCCCATGTCCCCTGCATTAGCAGGCAGATTCTCAACCACTGTGCTACCAGGGAAGCCCCTGTTTGTAGATTTTTTGATGATGGCCATTCAAGCAGTGTGAGATGATATCTCATTGTAGTTTTGATTTGCATTTCTCTAATGGTTAGTGATGTTGAACATCCTTTCATGTGTTTGTTGGCAATCTGTATATCTTCTCTGGAGAAATGTCTGTTTAGGTCTTCTGCCCATTTGGGGATTGGGTTGTTTGTTTTTTTGATATTGAGCTGCATGAGCTGCTTGTAAATTTTGGAGATTAATCCTTTGTCAGTTGCTTCATTTGCAAATATTTTCTCCCATTCTGAGGGTTGTCTTTTGGCCTTGTTTATGGTTTCCTTTGCTGTGCAAAAGCTTTGAAGTTTCATTAGGTCCCATTTGTTTATTTTTGTTTTTCTTTCCATTTCTCTAGGAGGTGGGTCAAAAAGGATCTTGCTGTGATTTATGTTAGAGTGTTCTGCCTATGTTTTCCTCTAAGCGTTTTATAGTGTCTGGCCTTACGTTTAGGTCCTTAATCCATTTTGAGTTTATTTTTGTGGAGGGTGTTAGGGAGTGTTCTAATTTCATTCTTTTACATGTAGCTGTCCAGTTTTCCCAGCACCACTTATTGAAGAGGCTGTCTTTTCTCCACTATGTATTCTTGCCTCCTTTATCAAAGATAAGGTGACCATATGTGCGTGGGTTTATCTCTGGGCTTTCTATCCTGTTCCATTCATCTGTATTTCTGCTTTTGTGCCAATATCATACTGTCTTGATTACTGTAGCTTTGTAGTATAGTCTGAAGATAGGGAGCCTGATTTCTCCAGCTCCGTTTTTCTTTCTCAAGATTGCTTTGGCTATTGGGGGTCTTTGTGTTTCCATACAAATCATGAATTTTTTTGTTCTAGTTCCGAGAAAAATGCCAGTGGTAGTTTGATAGGGATTGCATTGAATCTGTAGATTGCTTTGGGTAGTAGAGTCATTTTCACAATGTTGATTCTTCCAATCCAAGAACATGGTATATCTCTCCATCTATCTGTATCATCTTGAATTTCTTACACCAGTGTCTTATAATTTTCTGCATGGAGTTCTTTTGTCTCCTTAGGTAGTTTTTTCCCTAGATATTTCATTCTTTTTCTTGCAGTGGTAAATGGGAGTGTTTCCTTAATTTCTCTTTCAGATTTTTCATCATAGGTGTATAGGAATGCCAGAGATTGCTGTGCATTAATTTTGGATCCTGCTACTTTACCAAATTCATTGATTACCTCTAGTAGTTTTCCAGTAGCATCTTTAGGATTCTCTATGTATAGTATCATGTCATCTGCATGCAGTGATAGCTTTACTTCTTCTTTTCCGATTTGGAGTCCTTTTATTTCTTTCTCTTCTCTGATTGCTGTGGCTAAAACTTCCAAAACTATGTTGAATAAGAGTGGTGAGAGTGGGCAACCTTGTCTTGTTCCTGATCTTAGTGTAAATGGTTTCAGTTTTTCACCATTGAGGACGATGTTGGCTGTGAGTTTGTCATATATGGCCTTTATTATGTTGAGGAAAGTTCCCTCTATGCCTACTTTCTGGAGGGTTCTTATCATAAATGGGTGTTGAATTATGTCAAAAGCTTTCTCTGCGTCTATTGAGGTGATCATAAGGTTTTTCTCCTTCAGTTTGTTAACATGGTTTATCACATTGATTGATTTGCCTATATTGAGGAATCCTTGCATTCCTGGGATAAACCCCACTTGATCATGGTGTACGATCCTTTTAATGTGCTGTTGGATTCCTTTTGCTAGTATTTTGTTGAGGATTTTTGCATCTATGTTCATCAGTGATATTGGCCTGTAGTTTTCTTTCTTTGTGACATCTTTGTCTGGTTTTGGTATCAGCGTGATGGTGGCCTCATAGAATGAGTTTGGGAGTGTTCCTCTCTCTACTATATTTTGGAAGAGTTTGAGAAGTATAGGTGTTAGCTGTTCTCTGAATGTTTGATAGAATTCGCCTGTGCAGCTATCTGGTCCTGGGCTTTTATTTGTTGGAAGATTTTTAATCAGTCTCAATTTCAGTGCTTGTGATTGGTTTGTTCATATTTTCTATTTCTTCCTGGTTCAGTCTTGGAAGGTTGTGCATTTCTAAGAATTTGTCCACTTCTTCCAAGTTGTCCATTTTATTGGCTTATAGTTGCTTGTAGTTGTCTCTCATGGTCCATTGTATTTCTGCTGTGTCAGTTGTTACTTCTCCTTTTTCATTTCTAATTCATTGATTTGAGTTTTCTCCCTTTTCTGTTCTTTTTTTTTAACATCTTTATTGGAGTATAATTGCTTTACTATGGTGTTTTAGTTTCTGATTTTCTCCCTTTTTTTCTTGATGAATCTGGCTAATGGTTTATCAATTTTGTTTATCTTCTCAAAGAACCAGCTTTTAGTTTTATTGATGTTTGCTATCGTTTCCTTCATTTCTTTTTCCTTTATTGCTGATCTGAGTTTTATGATTTCTTTCCTTCTGCTATCTTTGGGCTTCTTTTGTTCTTCTTTCTCTAATTGCTTTAGGTGTAAGGTTAGGTTGTTTATTTGAGATGTTTCTTGTTTCTTAAGGTAGGATTGTATTGCTATAAACTTCCCTCTTAGAACTGCTTTTGCTGCATCCCATAGGTTTTGGTACTTCGTGTTTTCACTGTCACTTGTTTCTAGGTATTTTTTGATTTCCTCTTTGATTACTTCAGTGATCTCTTGGTTATTAAGTAGTGTATTGTTTAGCCTCCATGTGTTTGTATTTTTTACAATTTTTTTTCCTGTAATTGATATCTAGTCTCAGAGCACTGTGGTCAGAAAAGATACTTGATGCGATTTCAATTTTCTTAAATTTCCCAAGGCTTGATTTGTGACCCAGGATATGACCTATCCTGGAGAATGTTCCATGAGCACTTGAGAAGAAAGTGTATTCTGTTGTTTTTGGATGGAATGTCTTATAAATATCAATTAAATGCATCTTGTTTAATGTATCATTTAAAGCTTGTGTTTCCTTATTTATTTTCATTTTGGATGATCTGTCCATTGGTGAAAGTGGGGTGTTAAAGTCTCCTACTATGATTGTGTTACTGTCGATTTCCCCTTTTATGGCTGTTATTATTTGCCTTATGTATTGAGGTGCTTCTATGTTGGGTGCATAAATATTTACAATTGTTATATCTTCTTCTTGGATCGATCCCTTGATCATTATGTAGTGTCCTTCTTTGTCTCTTGTAACAGTGTTTATTTTAAAGTCTATTTTGTCTGGTATGAGAATTGCTGCTCCAGCTTTCTTTTCATTTCCATTTGCATGGAATATCTTTTTCCATCCCCTCACTTTCAGTCTGTATGTGTCCCTGGTCTGAAGTGGGTCTCCTGTACACAGCATATGTATGGGTCTTGTTTTTGTATCCATTCAGCCAGTCTGTGTCCTTTGGTTGGAGCATTTAATCCATTTACATTTAAGGTAATTCTCGGTATGTATGTTCCTATGACCGTTTTCTTAATTTTTTGGGTTTATTATTGTACATCTTTTGCTTCTCTTGTGTTTCCTCCCTAGAGTAGTCCCTTTAGCATTTGTTGTAAATCTGGTTTGGTGGTGCTGAATTCTCTTAGCTTTTGCTTGTCTGTAAAGGTTTTAGTTTCTCCATCAAATCTTAATGAGATCCTTCCTGGGTAGAATAATCTTGGTTGTAGGTTTTTCTCCTTCATCACTTTAAATGTGTTCTGCCACTCCTTTCTGGGTCACTGAGTTTCTGCTGAAAGATCAGCTGTTAACCTTATGGGGATTCCCTTGTATGTTATTTGTTGTTTTTCCCTTTCTGCTTTTAATATATTTTCTTTGTATTTAATTTTTGATAGTTTGATTAATATGTGCCTTGGCACGTTTCTCCTTGGATTTATCCTGTATGGGACTCTCTGTGCTTCCTGGACTTGATTAACTATTTCCTTTCCCATATTAGGGAAATTTTCAACTATAATCTCTCCAAATATTTTCTCAGTCCCTTCCTTTTTCTCTTCTTCTTCTGGCACCCCTATAATTCAAATGTTGGTTTGTTTAGTGTTGTCCCAGTGGTCTCTGAGACTGTCCTCAATCCTTTTCATTCTTTTTTCTTTATTCTGCTCTGCAGTTGTTATTTCCACTATTTTAACTTCCAGGTCACTTATCCGTTCTTCTGTCTCAGTTATTCTGCTATTGATCCCTTCTAGAGAATTTTAAATTTCATTTATTGTGTTGTTCATCACTGTTTGTTTGCTCTTTCGTTCTTCTAGGTCCTTGTTAAACGTTTCTTGTATTTTCTCCACTCTATTTCCCAGATTTTGGATCATGTTTACTATCATTATTCTGAATTATTTTTCAGGTAGACTGCCTATTTCTGCTTCATTTGTTAGGTCTGGTGGGTTTTTGCCTTGCTCCTTCACCTGGTATGTGTTTCTCTGTCTTCTCATTTTGCTAACATACTGTGTTTGGGATCTCCTTTTCGCAGGCTGCATGTTCGTAGGTCCCGTTGTTTTTGGTGTCTGCCCCTAGTGGCTAAGTTTGGTTCAGTGGGTTGTGTAGGCTTCCTGGTGGAGGAGACTAGTGCCTGTGTTCTGGTGGATGAGGCTGGATCTTGTCTTTTTGGTGGGCAGGTCCACGTCTGGTGGTGTGTTTTTGGGGTGTCTGTGGCTGTATTATGATTTTAGGCAGCGTCTCTGCTAATGGATGGGGTTGTGTTCCTGTCTTGCTAGTTGTTTGGCTTAGGGTGTCCAGCACTGTAGCTTGCTGGTCGTTGAGTGGAGCTGGGTCTTGGCATTGAGATGGAGATCTCTGGGAGATTTTCACCGTTTGATATTACGTGGAGCTGGGAGGTCTCTTGTGGACCAGTGTCCTGAACTTGGTTCTCCCTCCTCAGAGGCACAGCCCTGATGCCTGGCTGGAGCACCAAGAGCGTGTCATCCACATGGCTCAGAATAAAAGGGTGAAAAAAAAAAAGAAAGAAAGAAGAAGATAAAATAAAATAGTTATTAAAATAAAAAATAATGATTAAAACTTTTTTTAAAGTAATAAAAAAAAGAAAGTAGAGAGCAACCAAACCAAAAAAACAAATCCACCAATGATAAGAAGCGCTAAAAACTATACTAAAACAAGCAAACCAACAAACAAAAAACCGGACAGACAGAACCCTAGGACAAATGGTAAAAAGAAAGCTATACAGAGAAAATCACACACAGAAGCATACACATACACACCCGTAAAAAGAGAAAAATGGAAAAAGAATATATATCGTTGCTCCCAAAGTCCACCCCCTCAATTTGGGATCATTCGTTGTCTGTTCGTGTATTCCATAGGTGCAGGGTCCCTGGATCACGGGACCCTGTGAGTGGCGGGCTGCACAGGCTCCCAGGAGGGGAGGTGTGGATAGTGACCTGTGCTCACACACAGGCTTCTTGGTGGCAGCAGCAGCAGCCTTAGCGTCTCATGCCCGTCTCTGGGGTCTGTGCTGATAGCCGCGGCTCGTGCCCATCTCTGGAGCTCCTTTAAGCGGCAGTCTGAATCCCCTTTCCTATCGCGCCAGGAAACAAAGAGGCAAGAAAAAGTCTCTTGTCTCTTCACCAGGTCCAGACCTTTTTCCAGACTCCCTCCCGGCTAGCTGTGGTGCACCAGCTCCCTTCAGGCCGTGTTCACGCCGCCAACCCCAGTCCTCTCCCTGTGCTCTGACTGAAGCCCGAGCCTCAGCTCCCAGCCCCCGCCCGCCCCGGCGGGTGAGAAGACAAGCCTCTCGGGCTGGTGAGTGCCGGTCGGCCCCGATCCTCTGTGCGGGAATCTCTCCGCTTTGCCCTCTGCACCCCTGTGGCTGCGCTCTTCTCCGTGGCTCCGAAGCTTCCCCCCTCCGCCACCCGCAGTCTCCGCCCACGAAGGGGCTTCTAGTGTGTGGAAACCTTTCCTCCTTCACAGCTCCCTCCCACTGGTTGCAGGTGCCATCCCTATTCTTTTGTCTCTGTTTTTTCTTTTGCCCTACCGAGGTACATGAGGAGTTTCTTGCCCTTTGGGAGGTCTGAGGTCTTCTGCCAGCGTTCAGTAGGTGTTCTGTAGGGGTTGTTCCACATGTAGTTGTATTTCTGATGTATTTGTGGTGAGGAAGGTGATCTCTGCGTCTTATTCTTCTGCCATCTTGAAGCTCCTCCTAGGTTATCTTTCAAATGATATTGATTGGAAACTAATCTTGAGGTCCTCTTGGTAGAAAATAATTTTTTTTTTCGTTTAACATTTAATTTTATTTTTTGAATGGATAATATGTTCACATGATTCAAAAGTCAGAACCAGGACTTCCCTGGTGGTCCAGTGGTAAAGAATCCACCTTCCAATGCAGGGGATGCAGGTTCGATCCCTGGTCAGGGAACTAAGATCCCACATGCTGCGGGACAGCTAAGCCCGCACGCCACAACTACTGAGCCCTCACACCTCAACTAGAGAGCCTGCGTGCCTAAAGCTACAGAGCCCACGCACACTGAAGCCTGCGCGCCACAGCTAGAGTAGAGAAAACCCACACACGAGAACTAGAGAGAAGCCCACACGCCACAATTAGAGAGCCTGCAACCAAGAGCTAGTGCACACCTCAGGGAAAGATCCTGTATGCCTCAACAAAGATCCTGCATGCCACAACTAAGACCCGATGCAGCCAAAAATAAATAACTAATAAAATTTTTAAAAGAGAACAACATAAAAAGTTATATGTTGTGAGGTGTTATGCCCATTCCTTCCCCTATCCTCCTGTTACCTGTTCCTTTATCCCCTAGAGGTAACCATTTTTATTAATTTCTTATATATCCTCTTATACAATGCCAGCAAATATGAAAATATATTCTTATATCCCTCTTTCTTACACAAAAGATAGCATGTATGTGGTTCTTTACCTCAATTTTTTCAGTTAGGCCTGCAGTCTGGAGTTAAGATCAGATTTGCACTGGGAGATCTTATTCATTTTTTAAATATCTGCGTAGTATTCCTTGTATGGCTGTCACAGAGTTTATTTAACCAGTTCCCTGTTTGTTGACATAGGGTTGTCCCAATCTTTTTGCTATTATAAACAATACTGCAATGAGTGACTTGTATATATGTTTTATCTGGAAGTGTATCCTTAGAATAAATTCCAGAAGTGAAATTATTTAGCCAATGGGTCTTGAAATTTTGATAGATATTGTCAATTTGCTTTCCATTAGAGTTGTACCATTGTGTACTCCCCTTACCATCCCCACCCCCCTGCAGTGTATGAAAGTGCCTGTGTTCCCACAGTACAGTGAGAAGTGAATATACTTAGAAACCTAACTTGGTACTTAAAGTGCTCAACACAATCTCTGTAACATAGCTGCTCGCTCTGACCATCTTCTCTAATGGTATAACTCCAAGTAGCATTGGCTGAACTTTCTGCTGAGTGCAACTTAATCTTTTTCTCTTAAATCTTTTAAAGGGTGAAATACAACACACGCACATAGAAAAGTTCAGAAAACAACAATGCGTAGCTTAATAAATGATTGTGAAATGAACACACGTGGACCACAACCCAGATCAAGAAAGGGAGCATTTACAGCACTCCAGAAAGGCCTTGGTGTGCCCTCCCTCCTCACAAAGAAGTCACTGTCCTGATTTTTTTTTAGAACGTATTCAGTTCCTGGTGTTCTTTCCACTTTGCCTTCATATATATGCAACCTTAAACATTACAGGTTAGTTTTGCTTGGGTTTGAACTTTATATAAATAGAAGAATACAATCTTTACTCTTCTGTATTATGGTAAACTACACATAACATAAAATTTACCTTATTAACTATTTTAAAGTGTACAGTTCAGTGATATTAATTACATTCACATTGTTGTGAAGCCATCCCCACAGACCATCCCCACAACTCTTTTCATCCTGTAAAACTGAAACCCTATACCTATTAAACAATAACTCTCCATTCTCCCCTCCCCCCAGCTCCTGGAAACCACCATTTTATCTTCTGTCTGTATGATTTTGACTATTCTAAGTACCTCAGGTAAGGGGAATTATAGCATTTGTCTTTTTGTGATTGGCTTATTTCATTTAGTATAATGGCCTCAAGGTTCATCCATGTTTTACCATATTGTAGAATTTCCTTCCTTTTAAAATTTGAGTAATATTCTTTTGCATGGATAGACCACATTTTGATAATCTATTCATCTGTTGATGGACACTTGAGCTGCCTCTTGTTTTAGCTATTGTGAATAATGCTGTTATGAACATGGGTATACAAATATCTCTTTGAGGCCTTGCTTTCAGTCCTTTTGGTATATACCCAGGAGTGGAATTGCTAGATCATGTGGTTCATATAAATAGAATAGTAGAGTCTCTACTCTTTTGTGTTTGACTTGTTTCAGTTAAATTTTGTTGGTGAGGTGTATCCGTATTGATGTCTGTAGCTATATTTCATTCATTTTGGGAGTCTTATTCCATTGTATGAATATGTTACAATTTATCCTTTCTGCTCTTGATGGATCTGTGAGTTGTTTATAACTTGGGTCTACAGTGCTACAGACAGTGTTGCTGTGAACATTTTGGCAGGCGCCTCTGCTGCATACATTTCTACTTTGTATGCACCTAGGATTGGGATTGCTGACTCATAGGGTGTGTACCTTCAGCCTTAGCTGACTTGGATTATGTTACAGTGAAGAGAATGAGAAAACCTGAGTTAGACAGATATTGTTTTGAATTTTATTTTTAAAATCCTTTCAAAAGACAATTACATTTTTTAGGTCTTTTGCTCTTGGTAGATGTATCCCCCACATTTTGTAGCACAAGGTTTCTGTGTGTGGGCTATGACCCCTAGGACACGGAAGGATGCCTGTTGATGTCTCCTAGACATCTAGAACAGGGGCTAGCAAACTAAATCCCCATAATCTGTTTTCATAAATGGACTTCTATTGGCACACAGCCACACCCATCATTTACATATTGTCTGTGATTGCTTTCGTGCTACCATGGCACAGCTGAGTGATTGCGGCAGAGATTGTATGGCCCGCAAAGCTCACCCCAAATCTCCTAGATGGCTATCGCTGCCGTGACAAATTACCACAAATATAGTGATTTAAAACAACACAGATTTCTTATTTTACAGTTTTGTAGGTCAGAAGTCCCACAGGGTCTCAGTGGACTAAAATCAAGGTGTCGGTAGGGCCAGCATTCTCTTTTGGCAGTTCTAGGGTAAAATCTGTTTCCTTGCCTTTTCCAGCTTCTAGAGGCTGCTTGCATTCCTTGGGTCATGGCCCCCTTTTCCATCTTCAAAGCCAGCAATGTTGCATCTCTCTGTGCCTTTCTTCAGTAGTCGCATCACCCTGTGACCACTGCTGGGAGAGCTTATCTGATTTTAAGGACCCATATGATTAGATTGGGCCCTAGACTACTCACATAGTCCAGGATAAGCTCCCTCTCTCAAGATCCTTAATCACATCATTGATGTTCTTTCTACCATGTAGGCTAACATATTAATAGGTTCTGGGGATTAGAACATAGACATGTTTGTGGGCCCTTATTCTGCCTAGCATACTAGCCCTTTCCAGAAAAAGTTTGCCAACTCCTGATCAAAAACAAAACGTTGAGGAATTTCTAGTTGGAATCTAATGTAATCTAATAGGAATATAACTTCCTAGTCAAGAATTTGGCACTTCCATAATCTTTAGCTTCTCCCGCAATCTACCTAAAGTCATCCTGGTAAATGAGACAAGTGGCAGGGCTGTATTATGGACACTTGAGCGCAGTGGAGGAATTAAAGTACAGACAATGCCTTGATGCCTTTCTCTTGCAAAATTCTGTGTTCTCTGACTTTCCCAGTGGACTTAAACAGCATCAAATTCAGTAGCAATCTCTCCCAACAGGCCAGCAAATCCTCATTTGTCTTCTAGTATTCTGACAGGTATTAGCATTTTCCAACTCAGCCGAAAATGACCTCAGTGAGATCACATTATAAAGCTCTGTTAAACATGATTGGCAATATAAAGTGATCAAGAGCTACCTTTCCCATATTTACTGAACATATTAATAGTCTGAAATGATTCTAATATTTTAGCTACCTGGTATGTATATATTCAGTGGGACAGATAATAAATTTTAGAGCAAGTTTTTGAAAGACTGAAACATTAGGATTTCATGTTTTTTGTATATTTTAAAAGGCCTCTGGCGGGGGAGGGACCAATTGGGAGATTGGAATTGACATATACACACTACTATGTATAAAATAGATAGCTAATAAGGACCTGTTGTACAGCACAGGGATCTCTCCTTAATTCTTTGTAATGGCGTACGTGGGAAAAGAATCTAAGAAAGAGTGGATATAGGTATATGTATAACTGATGCACTTTGCTGTACACCTGAAACTAACACTAACATTGTAAGTCAACTATACACCAATAATTTTTTTATTAAATAAAATAAAAATTATCAAAGAAAAAAATTTTTTAAAGATCTCTCATTGAATTTTTCAATCAAAATCTATAAAAATAAATCTAAAATTCTTTCCTATTATGTGCAATTAAATGAATGTATCTTGAATTTAACCCAGCTTTTTGGTGTGCACAATATACATATTTCTGAATAAAAATTCCACACTAGGTAAGACAAATTCTTGTTATCATATAAGACAGTCCAAGAAATAGCATCTCCCAGGGAAGTCACTAGTGTGGGGTCAAGGGGCTGGCCACAGGGGCTTTCTCTGAAAATGTAGAAGGCATGCATGTCAGTTCTGCACCTGACCTGAGACTGTGAGGGATCCCAGGTACCCAAGGGATGTACGTTCAACCCATAGGTATTAGCTGGGAAGCTGTGACTACAGCTGCAAGATGATGGTTGGGGGTAGCCAAAGGCTGTCACTAGTGAATTGCCTATCAAAAGGCTTGAGTGACAAGGGCTTTGCTGAAAGTGTCTTTCATGGGGAGTGGGGTGTGGGGTTGGGCAGATATGAGTGCTGTGCTAAAAGGTCTTGATTAGCTTTAGTTAATCCAGTGTATTAATCAGTATAGGACAGGTTATGCTGTAAGAACAAACATCTATCAAGTGTCAGTGGCTTAAAATAACAAAACTTTATTACTTTTTAAAAATTTTATTTATTTTTTTATACAGCAGGTTTATATTAGTTATCCATTTTATACATATTAGTGTATATATGTCAATCCCCATCTCCCAATTCATCACTCCCCCTCTCCCGGCCACTTTCCCCCCTTGGTGTCGATACGTTTGTTCTCTACATCTGTGTCTCTATTTCTGCCCTGCAAACTGGTTCATCTGTATCATTTTTCTACGTTCCACATATATGCGTTAATATACGGTATTTGTTTTTCTCTTTCTGACTTACGTCACTCTGTATGACAGTCTCTAGATTCATCCACGTCTCTACAGATGACCCAATTTCCTTCCTTTTTACGGCTGAGTAATAGTCCATTGTACCACATCTTCTTTATCCATTCATCTGCCGATGGGCATTTAGGCTGCTTCCATGACCTGGCTATTGTATATAGTGCTGCAATGAACATTGGGGTGCATGTGTCTTTTTGAATTATGGTTTTCTCTGGGTATATGCCAAGTAGTGGGATTGCTGGGTCATATGGAAATTCTGTTTTTAGATTTTTAAGGAACCTCCATACTGTTCTCCATAGTGGCTATATCAATTTACATTCCCACCAACAGTGCAGGAGGGTTCCCTTTCCTCCACACCCTCGCCAGCATTCGTTGTTTGTAGATTTTCTGATGATGCCCCTTCTAACTGGTGTGAGGTGATACCTCATTGCAGTTTTGATTTGCGTTTCTCTAACAATTAGTGATGTTGAGCAGCTTTTCATGTGCTTATTGGCCATCTGTATGTCTTCTCTGGAGAAATGTCTAGGTCTTCTGCCCATTTTTTTATTGGGTTCTTTTCTTTTTTAATATTGAGTTGCATTAACTGTTTATATATTTTGGAAATTAATCCTTTGTCAGTTGCTTCATTTGCATCTATTTTCTCCTATTCTGAGGGTTGTCTTTTTGTCTTGTTTATGGTTTCCTTTGCTGTGCAAAAGCTTTTAAAGCTTCATTAGGTCCCATTTGTTTATTTTTGTTTTTATTTCCATTTCTCTAGGAGGTGGGTCAAAAAGGATCTTGCTGTGATTTATGTCGTAGAGTGTTCTTCCTATGTTTTCCTCTAAGACTTTTATAGTGCCCGGTCTTACATTTAGGTCTCTAATCCACGTTGAGTTTATTTTTGTGGATGGTGTTAGGGAGTGTTCTAATTTCATTCTTTTACATGTAGCTGTCCAGTTTTCCCAGCACCACTTATTGAAGAGACTGTCTTTTCACCATTGTATATCCTTGCCTCCTTTGTCATAGATTAGTTGACCATAGGTGTGTGGGTTTATCTCTGGGCTTTCTATCTTGTTCCATTGATCTATGTTTCTGTTTTTGTGCCAGTGCCATATTGTCTTGATTACTGTAGCTTTGTAGTAGAGCCTGAAGTCAGGGAGTCTGATTCCTCCAGCTCCGTCTTTTTTCCCTCAAGACTGCTTTGGCCATTCAGGGTCTTTTGTGTCTCCATACAAATTTGAAGATTTTTTGTTCTAGTTCTGTAAAAAATGCCATTGGTAATTTGATAAGGATTCCATTGAATCTGTAGATTGCTTTGGGTAGTATAGTCATTTTTACAGTATTGATCCTTCCAATCCAAGAACATGGTATATCTCTCCATTTGTTGGTATCACCTTTAATTTCTTTCATCACTGTCTTATAGTTTTCTGCATACAGGTCTTTTGTCTCCCTAGGTAAGTTAATTCCTAGGTATTTTATTCTTTTTGTTGCAGTGGTAAAGGGGAGTGTTTCCTTAATTTCTCTTTCAGAGTTTTCGTCATTAGTGTATAGGAATGCAAGAGATTTCTGTGCATTCATTTTGTATCCTGCAACTTTACCAAATTTATTGATTAGCTCTAGTAGTTTTCTGGTGGTATCTTAGGATTCTCTATCTATAGTGTCATGTCATCTGCAGACAGTGACAGTTTTACTTCTTCTTTTCCAATTTGTATTCCTTTTATTTCTTTTTCTTCTCTGATTGCCATGGCTAGGATTTCCAAAACTACGTTGAATAGTAGTGGTGCGAGTGGACATCCTTGTCTTGTTCCTGATCTTAGAGGAAATGCTTTCAGTTTTTCACCATTGAGAATGATATTTGCTGTGGGTTTGTCGTATATGGCCTTTATTATGTTGAGGTAGGTTCTCTCTATGCCCACTTTCTGGAGAGTTTTCATCATAAATGGGTGTTGGGTGTTGAATTTTGTCAAAAGTTTTTTCTGCATCTATTGAGATAATCATATGGTTTTTATTCATCCATTTGTTAATATGGTGTATCACATTGATTGATTTGTGTGTATTGAAGAATCCTTGCATCCCTGGGATAAACCCCACTTGATCATGGTGTATGATCCTTTTAATGTGCTTTTGGATTCTGTCTGCTAGTATTTTGTTGAGGATTTTTGCATCTATATTCATCAGTGATATTGGTCTGTAATTTTCTTTTTTTGTAGTATCTTTGTCTGATTTTAGTATCAGGGTGATGGTAGCTTCATAGAATGAGTTTGGGAGTGTTCTTTCCTCTGCGGTTTTTTTCGAAGAGTTTGAGAAGGATGGGTGTTAGCTCTTCTCTAAATGTTTGATAGAATTCACCTGTGAAGCCATCTGGTCCTGGACTTCTGTTTGTTGGAAGATTTTTAATCACAGTTTCAATTTCAGTGCTTGTGATTGGTCTGTTCATATCTTCTGTTTCTTCCTGGTTCATTCTTGGAAGGTTATACCTTTCTAAGAATTTGTCCATTTCCTCCAGGTTGTCCATTTTATTGGCATAAAGTTGCTTTTAGTAGTCTCTTAGGATGCTTTGTATTTCTGTGGTGTCTGTTGTAACTTCTCCTTTTTCATTTCTAATTTTATTGTTCGAGTCCTCTCCCTCTTTTTCTTGATGAGTCTGGCTAATGCTTTATCAATTTTGTTTATCTTTGCAAAGAAAAAGCTTTTAGTTTTATTGATCTTTGCTATTGTTTTTTTAGTCTCTATTTCATTTATTTCTGCTCTGATCTTTATGATTTCTTTCCTTCTACTAACTTTGGGTTTTGTTTGTTCTTCTTTGTCTACATCCTTTAGGTGTAAGGTTAGGTTGTTTATTTTAGGTATTTCTTGTTTCTTGAGGTAGGCTTGTATTGCTGTAAACTTCCCTCTTAGAACTGCTTTTGCTGCATCCCATAGGTTTTGGATCATTGTGATTTTGTTGTAATTTGTCTCTAGGTATTTTCTGATTTCCTCTTTGATTTCTTCAGTGATCTCTTGGTTATTTAGTAACGTATTGTTTAGCCTCCATGTGTTTGTGTTTTTTTTTTTTTTTTTTTTATGCGTTACGCGGGCCTCTCACTGTTGTGGCCTCTCCCGTTGCGGAGGACAGGCTCCGGACGCGCAGGCTCAGCGGCCATGGCTCACGGGCCCAGCCGCTCCGCGGCATGCGGGATCCTCCCAGACCGGGGCACGAACCCGCGTCCCCTGCATCGGCAGGCGGACTCTCAACCACTGCGCCACCAGGGAAGCCCTGTTTGTGTTTTTTTACGTTTTGTTCCCTGTAATTGATTTCTAATGTCATAGAGCTGTGGTCAGAAAAGATGCTCGATATGATTTCAATTTTCTTAAATTTACTGAGGCTTGGTTTGTGACCCAAGATGTGATCTATCCTGGAGAATGTTCCATGTGCAGTTGAGAAGAAAGTGTAATCTGGTAATTTTGGATGGAATGTCCTATAATCATCAGTTAAATCTATCTGGTCTATTGTGTCATTTAAAGCTTGTGTTTCCTTATTAATTTTCTGTTTGGGTGATCTGTCCATTGGTGTAAGTGAGGCGTTAAAGTCCCGACTATGATTGTGTTACTGTCGATTTCCCCTTTTATAGCTGTTAGCAGTTGCCTTATGTATTGAGGTGCTCCTATGTTGCATGCATATATATTTATAATTATATCTTCTTTTTGGATTGATCCCTTGATCATTTTGTAGTGTCCTTCCTTGTCTCTTTTAACATTCTTTATTTTAAAGTCTATGTTATCTGGTATGAGTATTCCTACTCCAGCTTTCTTTTGATTTCCGTTTGCATGGAATATCTTTTTCCGTCCCCTCAGTTTCAGTCTGTATGTGTCTCTAGGTCTGAAGTGGGTCTCTTGTAGACAGCATATATATGGGTCTTGTTTTTGTATCCATTCAGTGAGCCTGTGTCTTTTGGTGGGAGCATTTAATCCATTCACGTTTAAGGTAATTATCGATATGTGTGTTCCTATTACCATTTTCTTAATTGTTATGGGTTTGTTTTTGTACGTCCTTTTATTCTCTTGTATTTCCCACTTAGAGAGATTCCTTTAGCATTTGTTGTAGAGCTGGTTTGGTGGTGCTGAATTCTCTTAGCTTTTGCTTGTCTCTAAAGCTTTTAATTTCTCCATCGAATCTGAATGAGATCCTTGCTTGGTAGAGTAATCTTGGTTGTAGGTTCTTCCCTTTCATCACTTTAAATATATCATGCCACTCCCTTCTGGCTTGTAGAGTTTCTGCTGAGAAATCAGCTCTTAACGTTATGGGAGTTCCCTTGTATGTTATCTGTCGTCTTTCCCTTGTTGCTTTCAATAATTTTTCTTTGTCTTTAATTTTTGCCAATTGGATTACTGTGTGTCTCCACGTGTTTCTCCTTGGGTTTATCCTCCCTGGGACCCTCTGTACTTCCTGGACTTGGGTGGCTATTTCCTTTCCCGTGTTAGGGAAGTTTTCGACTATAATCTTCTTCAAATATTTTCTCAGATCCTTTCTCTTTCTCTTCTCCTTCTGGGATCCCTGTAATGAGAATGTTGGTGCATTTAATGTTGTCCCAGAGGTCTCTTAGGCTGTCTTCATTTCTTTTCATTCTTTTTTCTTTATTCTGTTCCACAGCAGTGAACTCCACCATTCTGTCTTCCAGGTCACTTATCCGTTCTTCCGCCTCAGTTATTCTGCTATTGATTCCTTCTAGTGTATTTTTCTTTTCTTTTCTTTTCTTTTTGCGGTACACGGGCTTCTCACTGTTGTGGCCCCTCCTGTTGTGGAGCACAGGCTCCGGATGCGCAGGCTCAGTGGCCATGGCTCACGGGCCCAGCCGCTCCGCGGCATGTGGGATCTTCCTGGACTGGGGCACAAACCCGTGTCCCCTGCATCAGCAGGCGGGCTCTCAACCACTGCACCACCATGGAAGCCCCTAGTGTATTTTCAATTTCAGTTATTGTATTGTTCATCTCTGTTTGTTCTTTAATTCTTCTAAGTGTTTGTTCTTTAATTCTTCCAGGTCTTTGTTAAACATCTCTTGTATCTTCTCGATCTTTGCCTCCATTCTTTTCCCTTGGTCCTGGATCATCTTCACTATCATTATTCTGAATTCTTTTTCTGGAAGCTTTCCTGTCTCCACTTCATTTAGTTGTTTTTCTGGGGTTTTATCTTGTTCCTTCCTCTGGTACATAGCCCTCTGCCTTTTCATCTTGTCTCTCTTTCTGTGAATGTGGTTTTTGTTTCACAGCCTGCAGGACTGTAGTTCTTCTTGCTTCTGCTGTCTGTCCTCTGGTGGATGAGGCTATCTAAGAGGCTTTTGCAAGTTTCCTGATGGGAGGGATTGGTGGTGGGTAGAGCTGGGTGTTGCTCTGGTGGGCAGAGCTCAGTAAAACTTTAATCCGCTTGTCTGATGTTGGGTGGGGCTGAATACCCTCCCTGTTGGTTGTTTGGCCTGAGGCAACCCAACACTGGAGCCTACCAGGGTCTTTGGTGGGGCTAATGGCAGACTCTGGGAGGGCTCATGCCAAGGAGTACTTCCCAGAACTTCTGCTGCCAGTGTCCTTGTCCTAATGGTGAGACACAGCCACCCCCCACCCCTGCAGGAGACCCTCCAACACTAGCAGGTAGGTCTGGTTCAGTCTCCCTTGGGGTCACTGCTCCTTCCCCTGGGTCGCGATGTGCAAACTACTTTGTGTGTGCCCTCCAAGAGTGTAGTCTCTGTTTCCCCCGTCCTGTCAAAGTCCTGCAGTCACATCCCACTAGCCTTCAAAGTCTGATTCTCTAGGAATTCCTCCTCCTGTTGCCAGACCCCCAGGTTGGGAAGCCTGACGTGGGGCTCAGAACCTTCACTCCAGTGGGTGGACTTCTGTGGTATAAGTGTTCTCCAGTCTGTGAATCACCCACCCAGCAGTTATGGGATTTGATTTTGCTGTGATTGCGCCCCTCCTACAGTCTCATTGTGGCTTCTCCTTTGTCTTTGGATGTGGGGTATCTTTTTTGGTGAGTTCCAGTGTCTTTCTGTTGTTGATTGTTCAGCAGTTAGTTGTGATTCTGGTGTTCTTGAAAGAAGGAGTGCATGCATGTCCTTCTGCTCCGCCATCTTGAACCAGTCTCTCCAAAACTTTATTTCTTATTTATGCTATGAATCCCTCAGGGATCAATTGAGGTTCTGTTTTTGTCATCATCAGACCTAGATTGAAGGGAGAATCACCATGTAGAGCACTACAAGTCACTGGAACAGAGCGAGAAGAGAATATGGCAAAACATGCACTTGCCCTTAAAGCTTCTACCCCAGAGATGATACATACCCCTTCTCCACATGTTCTATCAATCAAAGTACAGGGATGCAGTTTTGAACTATATATGAAGAAGAATTTTCTGAAAATTTAAGTAAAGCCACCTCCTGGTCATGCCCTGTAAGGCCCTGCAAGATCTGGCCCCTGTTGGCCACTCAAATCAAATCTCATGCCATTCTTTCCTACCTGGCTTGGTTCTAGGCATGCTCACCTTTCTACGAATGCCAACAACACGCCAGGCTCTTTTCTGCCACAGGACTTTTGCACTTTCTGTTCCCTTTGCCTGGAAGGCCCTTTCTTTACCTTTTTTATAGTTAGCTCCTTCCCATTCTTTTGGACTCAGCTTCAGTGTTGCCTCCACATGGAGGCTTTCCCTGACCATTCAGTCTAAATTAATACCCACCTCTTGTCACTTATTTTCTCTCCCAGTACCCACATACATCAGTCTTAGCATTAGTCATGATGTATAGTTACTGTATGTATGTATGTATCTATCTATCTGTCTATTTTCTGACTCCATCCATATACAAGCTCCATGTGGGCAGAAAACTTATCTATCATTTCACCACTAAATCTCTAGCACCTTTACGTACTAGGTGCCCAATACACGTTTACTGAATGAATAATAGGCTCTTTTATGGATCTTTTTTCAAGCATACCCAAGAGTAGGGAGAATAATATAATGAACTCTGACATCCCCATCACCAGGCTTCAGCAGTTTTCAACTCATGGCAAATCTTGCTTCATCTAGATCCCCAGCCAGTCCTCTCCTGAATTATTTTGAAGCAATCCAAGATATGATATAACTATTTTCTGCAAATAATAAATGTTGCAGTATGTACCTCTAAGAGATAAGGATTCTTTTTTAAAAAATAACCACAATAAGATTATCACACCTTCTAATCTTATCAGTACAGCTTAGAGCTGTCCGTGAAGAGCACAGCCTGCTTCAGAAAGATGCAAGCGCCTGGGTGGTTGACGAATGTTTACTGAGCCCCTACTCTGTGCCAGCCATAGATTTCGAAGTGAATCATACAGACAGGGTTCCAGGAGCTGATGTTCTGGGGAAGGGGCAGCAGTCAGAAATGTGAGCTGGGGCCTCCTTCCCCACAGAGCTCCCCAACACGGGCTGTGTCCAAGTCAGTCTCTGTGAACAGGAATGTAAAGATGTCATGGCAAGGAGTTGTGCTTTACAGGGGGGACTGGTGCATCTTAAAGCTTATGGATTCTTATTTTCATGCTGTTTTTGCCTTCATTTGACCCAATTCCTTATTTATGTCTCAAAATATTTGTATGAAAAGTATTTTCTTTGGTTTTTCTTTGCAAGAAGTGACCTGGATTTTTCTCAGTTCTCTGTGATTTACCCATTATGTTTACCAAACAGGTCACTAAGGGGGTGGGTGGCCAGGACTTCTCCTAGCCCATATGCCATCTGTGTATGAACGTAAAAGGCATGGCTTGCCCTGGGCTGAGCAGCCTATATTAGGGTACAAGGCTTGGTGTGCAGACCACGGAGTTGGATTTTAGAGCCTTCTTGCCCCCTCAGTCAAGCACTCACCCTTGTGAGTAAACCACCTCTAAATCAGTACATGGCAGGCCTGAAGGTGGTTATCTGTTCAGGGTGATTTCCTGACTATTTTAATTTTGTGCAACTTATGTTTTTGCCCCCAAACACAAGTAATTCAGTAAAACCATTAAATGCAAAGGTGAGAAATGGCATGTGTTTTGTGACAGATATCTGCTGTTCATTTGTCAAAATCCAACTCTGTGTGTGAGGAATAGTTAGTGGGACGATAGCGTTATGATTATAAAGCATGGTATTTTACAAAGTTCTCAATTCTGCTGACAGCCAACTATGTGAATTATTTCATAAAAGTGTGGTATGCCTGTCTTATTCTGATGTATTTCTAAAAAATGATACATGGATAATAAATCCAGGGTTTATAAATTTACTTCTTGTCAAGAAGTAGATGTCATTATAATGTCTGCTGTCATGGAAATAGTTGGGATTTTTCAGACATATGAGGGCACCTCAATAGGTTGAAAATGTGTAGATGTGTTACACTCCTTCTGTCCCTTAAATTTTCTTCAAATTTTTCCTTTTGGAGGAAAAATACATTGCAAGAATAAAAAACCTAAAACATGTTGAAATAGCACACTTTCAATTTGAGAAGGCTAGTTTTTCCCCACTATTTAAGCAAAGGAAGAGGTAGTAGTTCTGGGTACCAAAGAACTAGCTGAAGTTCTGCACTTCTGTTTAGCATGGTATAGCATGTATATGGCAAGAGGCTGGAGGAATGTTATGTGTTACCTTGCTCTGTACTGGAACCGGCAGTTCAGTGGTGTTCTGTCCAGCGTGTCGGCCACAGCTACGTGTGGCTACCGAGCACTTGAAATGTGGCTAGTCTGAACCGAGGTGTGCTATAAGAACAAAACACACACTGAATTTAGAGACTTGGTATGAAAAAGAATGTAAAATCTCTCATTAATAACTTTTTAATATTGACTTCATGTTGAATGGTATTTTACATATGTTGGGTTAAACGTTATGATATTAAGATTATTTTTACCTGTTCCGTCTCATCCTTTATAATGTGATTACTAGAAAACTTTAAATTATCTATGTGGGTCACATTATGTATTTTTTTGGACAGTGCTGATTTAGATATAAACAGAGCCAGCTTGATGCCTAGATGTCTGGTCAACTGTGACAACCAAAAGCTCATCCATCCCTGTGAATATTTTCTCTGTTTGGCAGCCAGTTAGACTGCTGGCCTGGTTTTCTCTGAGCGGACACAGGCAGAGAGGAAGGTATTGTGGAGATGGGGTGGGCAGGGGCACATGCATTATAAAACAGGTTTCCAGCGGCATACTTACTAGGTGACTTGACGCAAACCTCAGTGAAACCCCCTTGACTGCTTCCAGCCAGACCTCCCCTCATGGTGGTCTGCCTGTCCCCAGGTGTTCTATTAATCTCTTTGGAGCGAATCGCATTATCTAAGACATTTAACTATTTGGAAGAATTTGACATTACATGGTAAAAGGGCTGCAATATGCATATGGATATTTTATTTTATGTGGAATTTTTGCACAGGAAAAGAACTAACCTAAGTCCAGTGAATTTGGAAAAGGTGGCAAACTTTTGGCAGAGTCCTGGCTGATATACTTCATTGCAAATCCATTTTTCTTTCCACACTATCTGAAAGTCCAGATTTCTCGTATTAGGGTTTATAAGGTGTAAATCTCTTTTTAAAGAGAAAAATCCCTGCTGCTGAAATTCCTTCATGATACCCATGTATATATTTGGATTCAGTTAGTGTACAACATTTTCAGCAATTGCTGAATGCCTCCTGAATGTTGGATCTTTATTTATTTATAAGAAACAAACTATTTTACCATATTTTTGCAAGGTAGATACTTTGATCCCATTCTACAAATGAAGAAACTAACATTCAAATGCTTATGTAGGGCTTCCCTGGTGGCGCAGTGGCTGAGAGTCCACCTGCCGATGCAGGGGACACGGGTTCATGCCCTGGTCCGGGAAGATCCCACATGCCGCGGAGCGGCTGGGCCCGTGAGCCATGGCCGCTGAGCCTGCGCGTCCGGAACCTGTTTTCCGCAACGGGAGAGGCCACAGCAGTGAGGGGCCCGCGTACCGCAAAAAAAAAAAAAAAAAAAAAACCAAAACAAATGCTTATGTAAGTTTCCCAAGGCCTCAAAGCTGCTCAGTGGTAGATGGACTGAAGATTTGAAAACAGGTCTTTCTGGCTCCAAAGTTTAAGTTCTTTCCTCCAGAACTCACTGCCTCCTTTTAAAACACGGAGCAAGAATTGTTCCAGAGCCACAAAATTCTACATGTAAACTGAAGGCTTGGGTCTGCTCTAAAGGCTGGGCTTTATTCTAGATTCTGAGAGGTCCTCAAAGTGGGAGGGCCCACTGCCAAGGATAAATGGGCAAGGAGGAAATCAGTGAAGACTTCAGAGAAAATAATAAAGAGAACAGGACTGTAAGCCAAATGTCAAACTCTTCATCATTGGCCTTCAGACCCTCGACAGATCATTTAATTTCTGTGGGTCTTACTGCCTTTACTTGAAAAGTCGAGATGGTATTTGTCCACTCTGCCTCCTTTAGGGGTCACAATATGGACCAAATTTAGATATTGTCTGGAAAGTGCTTTGTAAACTCTAAAATGCTCTACAAATAATGTATTATTAAAGTAAAATTATGTTTTCGTATTGTTCTTTTTTTTTAATATTTTTTAAAAATTCATTTTTTAAACATCTTTATGGAGTATAATTGCTTTACAATGATGTGTTAGTTTCTGCTGTATAACAAAGTGAAATCAGCTATACGTATACGTATATCCCCATATCTTCTCCCTCTTGCGTCTCCCTCCCACCCTCCCTATCCCACCCCTCTAGGTGGTCACAGAGCACCCAGCTGATCTCCCTGTGCTATGCAGCTGCTTCCCACTAGCTATCTATTTTACAAAAAAATTAGTTCACTTATTTTTGGTGCATTGGGTCTTCGTTGCTGCGTGCGGGCTTTCTCTAGCTGCGGCGAATGGGGGCTACTCTTCATTGCAGTGTGCGGGCTTCTCATTGCAGTGGCTTCTCTTGTTGCGGAGCGCGGGCTCTAGGTACGTGGGCTTCAGTAGCTGTGTCTCATGAGCTCAGTAGTTGTGGCTCACAGGCTCTAGAGCACAGGCTCAGTAGTTGTGGCACATGGGCTTAGTTGCTCCACGGCATGTGGGATCTTCCCAGACCAGAGATTGAACCCCTGTCCCCTGTGTTGGCAGGTGGATTCTTAACCACTACCCCACCAGGGAAGTCCCTGTTCTTATTTTTAATGTGGGATGATACTTGATTCCTCTTAAGTAGATAATTGTCAACTGAATTTAAAAAAAGCTTATTTGTTTGTGTATATTTCAAACAGAACAAACCTAAAGTTCATCATCTGGAATGGTCATGAGAGGGAATGAGTTTTAAACATGCTGTGGTGGTAATACAAAAAGCTCAATGGCTAGAAACTAATGCTCTGTGGCCAGAAAGGAACTTAAGGTCACTCTGGTCAATACCTGGAAATCTTCTTATTCCTAAGTGTAGAAGACATATTTGAAATAGACTATACTGGTTTTACTGAGGGACATAAAAATAAGACCTGAGTGAATTATAGAGACATACTGTGTTCTTGAATGGGAAGATTAGAAAAATAGTAGTTCCACCCAAATTAATTGATAACATTAACATAATCCCAATCAAAGTTCCCATGAGACATTATTGATAATTTAATGAAATTACTTTAAATTTTATGTGGAAAACTACTATGTATAAAATAGGTAACTAATGAGAACCTGCTGTATAGCACAGGGAACTCTACTCAGTGCTCTGTGGTGACCTAAATGGGAAGGAAATCCAAAAAAGAGCGGATATATGTGTACGTAGAGCTGATTCACTTTGCTGTACAGCAGAAACTAGCACAACATTCTAAAGCACCTCTACTCCAATAAAAATTAATTTAAAAATTTATGTGGAAAAATAGCCAGGATAGTTCGAAAAAGAGGAGTAATAAGTGGAGGGTTGGAGTTTAGCGTAGATTCCTATCTTCCTATCTTGGCCCCAATTCCTCACCTTTCCTTTGCAGCTCCGTCATTCATCATGTGACTTTGCAGTTCTTCTAAAGGCCCCTTAGTGTGGAGCTTGACCATGTGACTTGCTTTGGCCACTGGAGTGTCAGTGGGAGTGCTAAGAGTCAGTTCTGAGCTTAGGGCTTGTGAGGCGTCCCAGGTTTCTACTTGTTTGTTGCATCTCTCATTGAGCCAGGAAGCATGCACCTTAGCTGGCCTGCTGGTTAAAGGAGGATGAGGGATGCGTGGAGCAGAGCCACCTCATGTGACTTGTAGACCTGCAGTGAGAAGCAGATCTCCCCAGCCATTGCAGCTTGAAGCAGACCCACCTAGATAAGTTGAATTCCAGTCAATCGCAGATGCCTGAGTGATAATAAATGAATGTTGTTTTAACGCTTAGGTTTTAGGGTGGCTTGTTACGCAGCAATAGGTAACTGATATGGCCTTATAACAGATGAAAATCTATTGTGTTGTTATAGCCAGTATGAGGTGGAAACAACATTCAATTTTGGGTCTGTTTTACTCCAAAGACCACATCTTGCTTTCCTGAGAAAGTTAATTCAAGGTTTGTGTTAAGAGACAGTGGCCAGGGGTTCCCCGGTAGCGCAATGGTTAAGAATATGCCTGCCAATGCAGGGGACACAGGTTCAAGCCCCGGTCCGGGAAGATCCCACATGCCCCAGAGCAGCTAAGCCCGCGTGCCACAACTACTGAGCCTGCGCTCTAGAGCTCGAGAGCCACAACTACTGAAGCCCACAAACCACAACTACCGAAGCCCACATGCCTAGAGCCCGTGCTCCACAAGAGAAGCCACCACAATGAGAAGCCTGCACACCACAACGAAGAGTAGCCCCCACTTGCCTCAAGTAGAGAAAGCCTGCATGCAGCAACAAAGACCCAGCACAGCCAAAAATAGTAATAAATAAATAAATAATTAAAAAATTTATAAAAAAAGAGACAGTGGCCATACTACCCAAAGCAATCTATAGATTTTTTTTTCAATCTACAGATTTAATGCAACCTCTCCATGACATTTTTCACAGAAATAGAACTCATAACCCTAAAATTTATGTGGAACCATAAAAGACCCAGAATTGCAAAAGCAATCCTCAGGAAAAAGAACAAAGTTGGAGGTATAACCCTCCCAGACTTAGACAATACTACAAAGCTACAGTAATCTAAACAGCTGATACCATGGCACAAAAACAGACATATCGATCAATGGAACAGAATAGAGAGCCCAAAAATAAACCCACACACCAAGGGTCAATTAATCTTTGACAAAGAAGGCAAAAATATACAATGGAGAAAAGTCTCCTCAGAAGTGGTGTTGGGAAACCTGGACAGCCTCATGTAAATCAATGAAGTTAGAACACTCCCTCACATCATACACAAAAATAAACTTGAAATGGCTTAAAGACTTAAATCCAAGACATGACACCATAAAACTCTTAAAAGAGAACACAGGCAAAACATTCTCTGACATAAATCATAGCAATGTTTTCTTAGGTCAGTCTCCCAAGGTAATAGAAATGAAAGCAAAAATAAACAAATTATAAGCTTTTGCATAACAAAGGAAACCATCAACAAAACAAAAAGACAACCTCAGAATGGGAAAACATATTGACAACCCATGTGACCGACAAGGGCTTAACTTCCAAAATATAAAAACAGCTTGGACTTCCCTGGTGGCACAGTGGTTAAGAATCTGCCTGCCAATGCAGGGCACACGGGTTCAATTCCTGGTCTGGGAAGATCCCACACGCCATGGAGCAAATAAGCCTGTGAGACACAACTACTGAGCCTGCATGCAGCAACTACTGAAGCCCACATGCCTAGACCCCGTGGTCTGCAACAAGAGAAGCCACCGCAATGAGAAGCCTGTGCACTGCAACCAAGAGTAGACCCTGCTTGCCACAACTAGAGAAAGCCCTCGCGCAGCAACAAAGACCCAACGCAGCTAAAAAAAAAAAAAGGTTCTATATTAAAAGAAATGGACTTCCCTGGTGGCACAGTGGTTAAGAGTCTGCCTGCCAATGCAGGAGACAGGGGTTCAAGCCCTGGTCTGGGAAGATCCCACATGCTGCGGAGCAACTAAGCCCATGCACCACAACTACTGAGCCTGTGCCCTAGAGCCTGTGAACCACAACTACTGAGCCTGTGTGCCACAACTACTGAAGCCCGCGTGCCTAGAGTCCATGCTCCGCAACAAGAGAAGCCACTGCAATGAGAAGCCCGTGTACCGCAACGAAGAGTCGCCCCTGCTCACTGCAACTAGAGAAAGCCCACATGCAGCAACGAAGACCCAACGCAACCAAAAAAATATATTAAATAAATTAAAAACAAAACAAAAAACAAACAAAAAGCCAAACAGCTCATACGACTCAATAACAACAACAACAAAACAATCAAAAAATGGGCAGAAGACCTAGATAGACGTTTCTCCATACAGATGGCCAATAGGCACGTGAAAAGATGCTCAACATCACTAATTATTAGAGAAATGCAAGTCAAAAGTACAATAAGGTATCACCTCACAGTGGTCAGAATGGCCATCATTAAAAAGTCTACAAATAATAAATGCTGGAGAGTATGTGAAGAAAAGGGAACCCTCTTACACTGTTGGTGGGAATGTAAATTGATGCAGCCACTATGGAAAACAGTATGAAGGTTCCTTAAAAAACTAAAAATAGAACCACCATATGACCCAGCAATCCCATTCCTGGGCATATATCCAGAAAAGATGAAAACTCTAACTTGAAAAGATACATGCACCCCAATGTTCACAGCAGCACTGTTTACAATAGCCAAGACATGGAAGCAACCTAAATGTCCATCAACAGATGAACGGATAAAGAAGATGTGGTCTATATATACAATGGAATATTACTCAGCCATAAAAAAGAATGAAATAATGCCATTTGCAGCAGCACGGATGGCCCTAGAGATTATCATACTAGGTGACGTAAGTCAGATAAAGACAAATACCATATGATGTCACTTATATGTGGAATCTAAAATATGGTACAAATGAACTTATTTACAAAACAGGAACAGCCTCACAGACAACGTTATGGTTCCCAAAGGGGAAAGGGGGTTGGGAGGGATAAATTAGGAGTTTGTGATTAGCAGATACAAACTACTACATATAGCAGCGGTCCCCAACCTTTTGGGCACCAGGGACCGGTTCCGTGGAAGACAATTTTTCCACAGACTGGGGTGGCGGGATGGTTTCGGGATGATTCAAGTGCGTTACATTTATTGTGCACTTTATTTCCATTATTACACTGCAATATATAATGAAATATACAACTCACCATAACGCAGAATCAGTGGGAGCCCTGAGCTTGTTTTCACTTGCCACTCACTGATAGGGTTTTGATATGAGTCTGCAAGCAATTGATTTATTACGGTCTCTGTGCGGTCAAACCTCTCTGCTGATGCTAATCTGTATTTGCAGCCCCTCCCCAGCGCTAGCATCACTGCCTCAGCTCCACCTCAGATCACCAGGCATTAGATTCTCATAAGGAGCGCGCAACCTAGATCGCTCGCGTGCGCAGAGTTCACAGTAGGGTTGGTGCTCCTATTCGAATCTCATGCCCCCGCTGATCTGACAGGAGGTGGAGCTAATAGGGAGCGGCTGTAAGTACAGATGAAGCTTCGCCTGCTGGCCTGCCTGCCGCTCACCTCCTGCTGTGTGGCCCGGTTCCTAACAGGCCACGGACCGGTACCTGTCCGTGGCCCGGGGGTTGGGGACCCCTGATATATAAAATAGGTAAACAACAAGGACCTACTGTATAGCACAGGCAACTATATTCAATATCCTATAATAAACCATAATGAAAAAAGAGTATGAAAAGTTATATATATCTGAATCACTTTGCTGTACACAAGAAACCAATACCACATTGTAAATCAACTATAGTTCAGTTAAAAAAAAGAGAGGGAGAGACAATGGGCATTATACAATCATTGTGCTCTATAACCAGGCCATTCCTTATATTGCTTAGGAATGATATCCAAAGACCTGCTTTGTTGTGAGACATATAACATGAATCACCTCGCTGAGATAGGGGAATTGATAAAAAATCAATCCATGTGCCCCAAACCTTCCAAGAGCATAAATGGTTTAGCTCCCTTGTTAGAAATTCAGTTCAAGGCAGATGCAACAAAATTACACTTCTTTGTTATGAAACTCCCACTCCCTTCTTTCCAGAAAACTAACCTCTTTAGGTACCTTCTCCCCAAGAGGTCCTGAAGGTATCTTGAAAGCTGTGGACCTGCTAGGGAGGGATAATGTACAATGTCTCGGGCAATCATTCATGACTTATAAGGGCAAAGCTTTTTAGTTTAAAGAGAAAGAATGGCTTCTATGTTACCATTCTACACAGACTGCCAGAATCTTTCAGGAAGCTCCCATTGTCAAGTTCTCAACAACTTGTAATGACTCTTGGCTCCCACACTACACATTTCTGTGGCTGCGCAGCAGTATTTCAGACTCTTTCAGTATCATAAAAATCACAGCTAATAAACTCCAATCGGCACCTGAAGGAAGGGGTGCTTGCTTCTGACTGTAATATACTGGCCTCTGCAGTACTTCAAAGGGCGGGCGGCTGCTCAAGTCTACCTTGCCCTGGTTTCCATCCCTAGGTGAAGATTAACCATATGTGCTCTGGGCAAATCTGTTCTGAGTTTGCCTTCCAGTGTTTCGTACCCCTTTATATCAGCCGCTCAATTTGACAGCCCACATGCTCAGTTTCCATTTGATCTTTCAGTTTCTTCGCGTCCTCTCTTACCCATCTCAGGCTTCTGATTTCTTCTTTTCAGAAGATGGAGCATGTATGTCCATGAGAGAAGCTTGATAATTTGAAAGTTTAAATGATAAGTCAAAACTAAATTTGAGAGTTACTGGGTGCCTGGCTCCTAATATTTGAAAATACTTTGTTCTTAGCTAAGGTTGGGTATCAGATGCATGATGATAGGGTAAGCGATATAAATTTTTATGGAATTTCAACTGAAAAAAATTTTCCTGTGTGTCCAGAGCTTTCCCCTCTGAACCTTTCATTGTCACTGTAGCTTTATATTGAGATCTCAAAGTTTGGGTTCTTTGAAAACACCTTGTGAAAATGCACGGACTATTTTTTTAAATAGCCTATTTAAAAGAGGGTTGCTGAACCCCGGAGAAATGGGAGAGCAATATTTATTGACCAGCGTAAAATTACTCCGAAATGATATGTGATATATATCACAGAGTGGGGGTATTACTTAGCGATTTAGGGGAAAACTGTCCCCTAAGTTTTAACCACATTCCTCATTCCTCTCAAGAGAAAACATATTTCCCAACTTGCATCCACATGCTTTTGATGAGGTCAAACAACTTAGACCTCATGTGCACATTTTAACATCTCTGAAATCGAGATGCGTCTAGTTGATGGTGCCTTATCGTTGTCAGCCAGGCAGTAGGCATTGTCTGCCCCCATGCAAACTTAGACCAAAAACCTTCTGTGCTTCCTCCAGGTAAAAATCTAGAAAGTACACCAACACTGAAACTTGCAGGATGGGCATCAGTGACTTGGAAGAAAGCCCCAGAGACAATAGTGGAGCCCACTTCTATGAAAAGCTGTGTCATCAACTCTTCGTGAAATAAAAATTGTAGATGGTCAGGAAGTATTATGTTGGCAATGTCTTTACTTCCTGGTGGCACATAAAATAATGGTGTCTCTTATAGTCGTTGGCATCTTAGCTTTGCTGAAATGCAGTATTCCAGTGCGCCACGTTCTTCCTTGTTCCTCCGATCAGTGATGTCCAGCCAAGGAAATCTGGCACTTACGGATGTGAGGAGTTTGATGCTGGCGCCAGCCTCTGGTCACTCCTGGCATAGTTCACCCTGTAGCTCAGTGGTTAACAGGCAGTAGGACTTGCCTCCTGCTGTTTCGTCATTGCACTGTGGGTGCCCGAGTCATTGGATGTGGGATACAGACCCCACCAGCTCTACATGCATTTATTTTCCACTTTGTCAGATATTTCCCTCTCTGGTCAAGCTTCTTTACTTGGAATGTGCTGTTCAGGCCAAAAGAGTCTTCTGGGAGGAGAGAGAGTTTAGGGTCACCTACCAGTAATCAGACCTTTCACAGTTTCAGTTGTCTAAAACAGAACTCCAGACCTAAGAGTGTGTGAAAATGTCCTTCAGGTGGCAAAAAGCTGTCACAGGGTTCTAGAACAGGAGCACAGAGCCTCAAGCCTTCTCTCAGATAATTAGGTGCAAAATAAATTAGGAGCTTAGAAGCAATAATATACACAAATTAGCACAAAGCAGGAGCCGAAGCTATGAAAAGGAGAAAAGAAAAAGAGCTATGAGAGTTAATCTTTGTCTAGAGTTGTGTAGAAATCTGATAGCCAGAGACATGATGGACAGGTCTTTTCACGTCTCTAAGTCTCAGTTTTCTTATCTGTAAAGTGGGATACACCTACCTCATGAATCGACTGGAGGCATTAAAATGCTTTCAAAATGCCTGTGTACAATAACATCACATTGAAATAATTATACATGCTAAGAACACCATATGACTTGATAATCTCTGAATGTACATGCCCGAGTGGATGTAAACAATGGCCTTAAGTCATGAAGTAAGATATTCTGAATAATCCGTTTAAGGGAGTGGTTGCTGGCGGGGGGGGGGGGGGGGGGGGGGGGGGGGGGGGGGGGCAGGGGTGGTCAGTGGTAGAGGGATGCAGGCCATTTTTTAGAAAGATTTCCCTCAAAAACACTTGTATAGGGGCTTCCCTGGTGGTGCAGTGGTTACGAATCTGCCTGCCAATGAAGGGGACATGGGTTCGAGCCCTGGTCTGGGAGGATCCCACATGCCGTGGAGCAACTAAGCCCGTGTGCCACAACTACTGAGCCTGTGCTCTAGAGCCCGCAAGCGGCAACTACTGAGCCCGCATGCCACAACTACTGAAGCCCACGCACCTAGAGCCTGTACTCTGCATGCAACAAGAGAGGTCACCGTAGTGAGAAGTCTGCCCACCGCAATGAAGAGTAGCTCCCGCTCGCCTGAACTAGAGAAGGCCCACGAGCAGCAATGGAGACCCAACGCAGCCAAAAAAAAAAAGAATAAATAAAATTAATTTTTAAAATATTTTTTAAAATGCTTGTATATATTGGAACTTATCAGTACATTTTAATTATCTGGATAATTGACATATATGAAAACCTCATCTTCAGCAACGCTGGATAAATGAAACATTGTGGTAAAAGCATATTCTAAGATCTCCAAATCAGGCTTTGGAAGAATTTAGTGCTATGATTGATAAAAACCATTGTAAGTCATGTAGTGAAAAATAGGTCTTGGAAACTGGGCCTTTTTTTTTTCTTGTTATTCATATAAACACAGGAAACCAGGACTGTTTTAGCTACAGATTCTAGCAAATACTTAAAATGAAAGTGTAAGAGCAGAGCCCCATAACGGGCACCTCTCCTAAGGTTGCCTTAAAGTTGAATCCAAAAACCAATGATGACCACCTGCCGTTATTGCACGTAGGAAACTTGTATGTAATTTTGCCTTTCCAAAAGTGGCCAAGAAATAGTGGGTGGATAGGATGTGGAGATACACTAAAATAATTAGAGTCAAAGCCCTATGTGACTGATTTACCTTCTAGCACATTTCTCGGCTTCTCTCTCGTCTGTGTTATTCATTAAAATCACCTAAACTGATATTTATGTAGGTCATCCAGTCCTGCCGTCCTTGTCCAGTGTGAGTTCTGCCAATAGTCTGGCTACATGGGGAGACCACCCTGTATATAAGGTTCCCTAATGCTGAGTACGTTTTTTTATCTTTGAAACCTAAGCAAGTTTGTAATCTTCTAAAACAAGCTACTCTGTTTCAGACAGTATTTTCAATTTAAAGGCATAGAACTAGCCTTTCAAAGAGCAAAGAGTGAAGAGTATGTTTTGCAGTTTTCCTTGGGAGGCCTTCTAGGGCTTTACCGTAAGACAATTGCAGGGAAGGGATTTCTTCTAGACCTGTGACATTAGCCATGGTAGCTTACTGAGCCCTTGAAACGTGGCCAGTCTAAATTGAGATGTGCTGGGAGTGTAAAATACATACCCAGACTTCAAAGACTTGGTTTAAAAACAAAAGTTAAATATATCATTAATATTTTAATATTAATTACATGTTGAAATTAAGATATTTTGGGGCTTCCCTGGTGGCGCAGTGGTTGAGAGTCCGCCTGCCGATGCAGGGGACACAGGTTCATTCCCCGGTCCGGGAAGATCCCACATGTCGCGGGGCGGCTGGGCCCGTGAGCCATGGCCGCTGAGCCTGCGTGTCCGGAGCCTGTGCTCCGCAACGGGAGAGGCCACAACAGTGAGAGGCCCGCGTACCGCAAAAAAAAAAAAAAAAAAAAAAATTAAGATATTTTGGGTTGAATAAAGTATATGGTTATAATTAATTTCACCTAGTTACACCCCCTTTTAAAAATGAGGCTACTAGAAAATTTACGATTACGTATGTGGCTGGTGTTTATGGCTTGCATAATATTTCTCTTGGGCAAATAGGTCTAGGGCATGATAAGGTTGGCTCACCCTAGTCTGGTTCCCTGTATCAAGTCCTTTTAGGACTAAGAAACTGAGAGTGACAAATAGGAGATACTGGTCCTAAGCCAGACTCTGACATTAACCACGCCAGTCTCCCCTGTGCCTCAGAATCCGGATCCACGGTTTGGGGTAACATAACCTACTCTCCACACCTCACGGGTTGGCTGTGAAGATAAAATGAAATCATGTATGAGAAAGAAGCCATTGGCAAACTGCTCAGGGCTGTTGCTATCATCTAGGATACTCTCAACACAAAATAGTCATCAGAAGGTTTCCTGAGGCTACTTGTCCTCCCTATTCCAGACCTCAGGGGACATCATATTCCATACGACATGGGAACATCACTCCATCCACAGCTCACATTCACTGTGTGCTTCTGTGTAGTGGGCATTGTGCGAGGACTTGATAAACATTAGCTCATTTAATCCCCAAAACCATCCTGTGAGATTGACACTGTTATTACTGAGCATCAGAGCTGCGTGGTGTTTAAGATGAGGGGCTCTAGAGCCAAACTATTTGGATGCATAACTGAGAGCCCCCACTTTAGAGCTGTATGACATTGGGCAAGCTACTTAACTTCTCTAAGCCACAGCTTCCTCATCAGTATGATGGGGGAAGATAATAAGACTGCATTAGTTAAGGTACTGCTAACTGGTATAACCAGCAAGATCAAATGGGCATGATGGCTCACATAAAACAGAATATTTGCACATGTAAAGCACCTGTAAGTTGGATATTCCAAGCAGGGATCCAGGAATGCAAGCTTCTTTATGTCTCCTTCGAATGACTTTCAAAGTCACTGAGCTTGTCTGCACCAAGCTAAAAGAGGAAAGAGTACGCAAGATGATGTATGGAAGGAACCTGAGGCTCAGAGAGACTTGTCCTAAGGTCATACAACTAGGCAGTCGAGGCTTTGAGATTCACACTCAGCTCTGTCTGGTTCTGGAGCCCGTATTGACTGCACAGGTCATAACCCTATTGTTAGGGACACCAGTTCACTGTGTACAGAGCCGAGCTACCACCAGAAACGGGGGCACAGTTGACCACTTGCCTTGGACTCTACATCTGAGAAGATGGAGAAGGATCTGACCAACAGCTACACTGGCTTCACACTAGATGGTGGAGTGGAGAATGTGCTCTCTGCAGGGAGTAGAAATCGGACACCACGGCTGGTCCTCCTGGGCATCGCCACTGTCGCCACCACAGTCACCACAATCTTCTCTTTTTCTCACTGCCTGCCTTCACTTCCTTTTGGAACATTACAAGCCCTTCATAAGCTTGAAAAAACAGCTCCTAAGACAGAGAAACAAAAACTATTTACAAACACAACTGGGGCAATGAGCTGGAGGTTAAGGGCTCTGGTTCTAATTCTTGCTCACTTACCAAGTGTGGAAGATTTCTTCATAGTTCTAATTCTCTACTCTTTATTGTATCCATGCTGTTTGCCATGTGTCTTTTTAGTTCCTACCACCAGTAGCAGAGAATATATCCCCGTCCTGTCAGTGTTGGACTTGGCCATGTTACTTGCCTTGGCCAATGAGCTATTAGCAGACACGTTGCAAGCAGAGGCTTGAAGTATGCTTACATCATTAAACTTGTTCTCTTGCCTGCCTTATATTCTCCATTAGAAGAACAAACTCTGGCTAGCCCACTGGTCCAAGTGATCAGAGGCACATGGAAAAGATTTGAATTCAACTTGCAGCTTGGAGCCTAGCCCAGCCTAAATCAATCAGTCCCTAGCCAGAGAAGAGTGAATGTTTTAAGGGACTAAAGTTTGGGGTAGTTTGTTACACTCATTATTTTGGTAATAACTGACTGATATATCAACCTTGATTACCCTCAGCAAGTCATTCCTCTCTGGAACTCAATTTACTTCTCTAAGCAATGAAAGCATTGAACAAGATACCCTAAAGCCCCTTCCAGCTGTCCTGAAGACAAAGCCAAGCTATCTTACCGCATTTTTCCCTAAGGCTTTGGGTTCAGGAACGGAAGTGGAGCTTTTAAGTGAGTATCCTTTAAATATGATAATTAGGCAACTCTCTCATTATAATTTTGAGCAATATGGCATTAATTTATTTTCATATTTTAATGAATAGAAGCAGATTTCATTAGCTTTCAAACACCAAAAGCTTGCTTTACTAGCCCCTTCTCCATAGCCAGCAGGGGCTGTTTCTTTGGCCCTCCTGGCAGCTCAGAAGGTAAAGCCTGGAGGCTGCTGAAGGGGTGGCAGGTGGCCTGTATTCAATCTCCAGCCTTGAGGAGATAGAAGTCTAACTTCAAAGGTAGTGGAGACATCCAAGCAGTCGTGAAAAGAGCTTACGTCCATCCACCCCTTTTCCAAAGGTGCTTATACTGGAGAGAGGTCCAAGGGGATATATAGCCATGGAATGTACATATGTGCCTTAAAAATTGGTCCCTCAGAACTGGCAGTGATTGTGGTAGTAGATTTATTGTGTGTACCACAGGTCAAGGTTCACAGGTTACTTTCCAAATATCCTTTTCAGGTGTCTGAGAATTCCTATAAAAGTATACATTATGGGGGCTTCCCTGGTGGCGCAGTGGTTGAGAGCCCGCCTGCCGATGCAGGGGACACGGGTTCGTGCCCCGGTCCGGGAATATCCCACGTGCCGCGGAGCGGCTGGGCCCGTGAGCCATGGACGCTGAGCCTGCGCGTCCGGAGCCTGTGCTCCACAACGGGAGAGGCCACAACAGTGAGAGTCCCGCGTACCGCAAAAAAAAAAAAAAAAAAAAAAAAAAATATATATATATATATATATATATATATACACACACACACACACACACACACACACACACACACACATACACATACATTATGGTACAGAATACTGTGAGGAAAGTCAGTTCATTACTTGTTCCACTTGGAGCCCAAATGAAAATAAGATAAATATTCTCTCTGGGGTCTCCAGGTCCTCAAGTTTCCTGGTGAAGTTTCTGGCACTAACTGTCAAGGGCCAGATGGGCTAGAACTCTGTTCTGACTGGAGTGGATGCACCTGACGTTCTGTACTTGAGATTTTTCTGACACTTACTGATTCAGCAAAATGAACTGAATCTAGTCATCCTTCCATTTGATTAAAAAGAATGGTTTCTTCTTGTACCCATACATAAAAGTACATACCAGGCGAGACATTGTAACCTTATTTTCACAAGCAGAAGATTAGAGATGACAGAAATGTCCACCAATAGATGACTAGTTAAATAAAGTAGCCACTGAAGTGGTCTAGGGTAGTGCTTCATATCAAAGTACCTGAGGTCAAAGGCTGAATTCAAATCCCGGTAGTGTTGATTATGCACTTGGGGTACTGGGCTAGTCATGTCATATCTCTGTAGTTCAGTTCCTCATCTGTGGAATGGGGATGGTATACCTCTATAAAAAATGTTTAGGGTTAGTGGGAATTAAATGAGCCAAGATATGTAAGACACTTAGAACAATGCCTGGTATATAGTAAGCATATAAATATATGTTCACTATTATTATATTGTTAAAAAGAATGAGGTAGATTTCTATACTCTATTGAAATGGAATAATCACCCCAAAACTTAGTGGCTTAAAACAACAACCGCCATTCATTATTTCTCATGATTCTGAGGGTTGACTGGTAACTAGGGGACTAGGAGACTGAGCTGGGAGGTTGACTTAATTTTCACTGTAACTTGCATTGTTTGAATTATTTTCACCATGTCCATATTTTATTCAAAATGAATAAATAAAAATGTAAAGAATCAGCAATAATATCAATGTTGCAGCTGTCCCTAGTACAAGGGGAAACCATTCCTGAAGGAAGCAGTTTCATGAAACCAACCTTTCACTCTCCTGCCAGTCATCAATGCTGAATAGCTTTGGATAACTTTGAATTGTCCTCACTGACCAGAGAGGTCCCCCCAACACACACACAGACACACACACACACAGTACTGGTATGGTTTTTTTTTTAAACCACCAAAGTAGTTCATGTGTCTGTCAGGTTCTCACTAAGAATCAGGTTACTGGATACTTGAAAAACATTTTTCCATTCCAATTTAAAATCATCATTTATTTGTGACTGACATAACATCTCATTTATGTCTGAAATCTAAGAGTAGAATGACTCCACCAAATCGGGAATCTATAAACACAGTATCATATTTTGATAGACACATAGCTGTGGATTTCCACGTCATTGTTTGGTAGCTGTGGTTTTATGCTATTTCTCTGTGGTATTAGATGGTTGCAAGGAGTTTTCAATTCTTCTTTTACAAAGAAGGAGCAAAAACAGAGAGTACGGACACAAATTCCCAGCCATCTCATGTGCCACAGTAAGGAAGGCCGTAAAGTCATTCCAAGGTGAGGGACAGGAATGTTCTGTCTGCTCTGTTTCTGCTTGATGCGTGAGACCCTCTTGTCCTAAGAGCTGGGTAGTGGTGCCACTGAGGTAGGAAAGAGATGATTCCAGGCTCCACAGCTTATGTGCATCTTGTTATCGCGATGTTTGGCTTTTCGTTCTGGGCATGTGCTTGCCCATAACAGAATCTATTGCATTTCATTTTTAAAAGTCTTATTCTAACTTTATGGATATGGAAGCAAGCGTTCCAGATTTTTCACTTTCATTCATTTTTTTTTTCTGCCACACCATGCAGCTTGTGGGATGTTGATCCCCAAGCAGGGATTGAACCTGGGCCCTCGGCAGTGAGAGTATGCAGTCCTAACCACTGGACCGCCAGGGAATCCCTGCACTTTCATTCTTAAGTTTTAAAATGTCCATTTGCACTTCCATTTGTGACCCCATTTAGCATGATCTTTTGAATGAAGGCCAGCCAGACTGAGCACTAGTGAATTTCATGAATGAATAAATCAAGCAAGGGTCAAAGTGCAATTCATAGAGAATTTTAGAGGTCAGATTCACTTCCTCATTCCCCCTTGCCTTTAAAAGGGCCTTTGGGGGGTTATTATAAATAATCAGCTTCTCTATAGTCACCAACGTCATTATTCGGGGCTCACAAATTTTGTGACACGGTTGTGCTTATAGACATAACATTTTGAAGCAGAAAGGGGCCGTAGAGATTATAATGAAGAAATACAAGTTCATAGAGGTCAAGTGACATGCGGTCGCATAGGCGGTTAGTGAAAAGTTCCAAATAAAACTTGCAGATTTTTGCAGCTCCTAATCCATTGCTCCTTTTCCTGTACCACGACATTATAGCTATTATTGTAGGGTTCAGTGTCACCCTTGCCTTCAGCATGTTTACGGTGTAGTGAAATGCACCAGGAATTGTGCTACTGGGCCATTGGGCAAGGCTGGGGTGCATGTGGGGAGGGGATGATTCTCTACCGAAGCTTCAACAAAAACCACTCTACTTATATCCTTATTTGTTCATGCTTCTGGCTAAGATTTTGTTGGAACAAAGGGTTCCACGACTAAAGCATTTGGAAACCACATCAATAGTCCAATCCAAATTTAATGCAGGGTATAGGTTCAATAAAACATGTGTAAAGCATGCATGCGAAGTGGATTGACATGTCAAAAGAAGTCAGGTTTGTGACTGGGTACAGTGGTAGGTCAAGTTAGAATTCTGAGTCAGGTGAGCAAAGTCCTTTTTCATCACTCCAAGTTATAATGTCCTCTTCTCTTCCATCTAAGTCAGCAGTTCACACCTGGGGGTGGGGAGTGATTTTGACCCCCAGGGGACATTTGGCAATGCCTGGGGACATTTTTGGTAGTGATAACTGGGGGGGGGGGGGAGGTTCCTACTGGCATCTAGTTCGTAGAGGCCAGGGATTCTGCTGAACATCCTACAATACAGAGGACAGCCACACAATAGAGAAGTATCTGCCCAAAATGTCAGCAGTGCTGAGGTAAGAAATCCTGAACTAGTTAAACCCTACTTATTAGTCAGGGCCAGATCAAGGCCCACTGCTTCTCTTTGATGTTTTCCTGGTCTCCACCAACCCTTTTGGCTCTGAGATTTTATGGTTTCTACTCCCCAATTTAGCAGTGAGTTGAATAATTATCTTACTTGCTCATAATTTTCCAAGCCAAGATTAGTCTTAGCTGCTCAACTAGGTTATAAGTGTCTCGTGAGAAGGCAGAGTGTTTTATGAATGTACTTGTTCTGGGTGCCTTATAAGCACCTAAACTTGGCTAAACATATAGGAAATGCTTTTCTGGGGGAGATGTGACAGGGGAAAGTTCAGAAGAATGTCTCAGGTGCCCAGAGGATCTACTTAAACAAATATCAGGAATCACTAGTAAAGAAAGTCAGCAGGGACTTCCCTGGTGGTGCAGTGGTTAAGAATCCACCTGCCAGTGCAGGGGACATGGGTTCCATCCCTGGCCCGGGAAGATCCCGCATGCCGCAGAGCAACTAAGCCCATGTGCCACAACTACTGAGCCTGCGCTCTAGAGCCCGCATGCCACAACTACTGAGCCCACGTGCCACAACTACTGAGCTTGCATGCCACAACTACTGAAGCCTGCGCACCTAGAGCCCGTGCTCCACAACAAGAGAAGCCACTGCGATGAGAAGCCCGTGCACCGCAACGAAGAGTAGCCCCCACTCTGCGCAACTAGAGAAAGTCCGTGAGCAGCAACAAAGACCCAACACAGCCATAAATTAATTAATTTGAAAAAAAAGTCAACAGATCAGCAGATTTTTCTAGTTGGTGTAAGGACAAAGATGGTGGTAAAAAGCGAGAAGGCATGGGGAAGAAGGTGGAGGCAAAATGGAAGGGGATTTTGAAGCCCACAGAGGATTTAATGATAGAACAGGTAGATAAAACAGATAGATAAATGAATCTAAAGATTTCATTCACCATTCATCCATTCAACAAATACTTATGGAGCATCTTCGAGGTATGGGTACTGTTGTAGGCATGGTAACCAGCAGTGAAGAAAACGGAGTGTCTGAGGACTGATATACATTCTGCTGGAGGGAGGGGAAGATCATTAATAAACTAATGATGTAATATAATGTATTATCTATGCATGCTGTATACATACACACATACATACAGCTAATACAATGTAAAAGCCACATATATGATGTAAATCCAGATAGTGATAATCAGTGCTATACTAATAAGGAGTTAACTGCTGACTTTAGGGGTGGGGAGAGCCTAGATTTATAGCATTTGCCAATTTCCATGGTATAAATACTCTGACCACAGATGATTTTAAACTACAAATGTGAGGTCACCGAGCAGGGAGTTGGGAAGAGATGCGTATAGTACTATAAAGAAGATAACAAAGCATGTTGAAGAGGCTGAGGATGACAGGGATGGTATTTTCTTTTTTTTAAATTGAGGTACAGTTGATGTATAATATTATATAAGTTTCAGGTGTACAACATAGTGAGTCACAGTTTTTAAAGGTTATACTCCATTTGTAGTTATCATAAAATATTAGCTATATTCCCTGTGTTATACAGCATATCATGGTATTTTATTTATGCATAGTCGTTTGTACCCCTTAATCCCCTGCCCCTATCTTGCCCCTCCCCACTTCCCTCCCCGCACTGGTAACCGCTAGTTTGTTCTCTGTACCTGTGAGTATGTTTGTTTTTTGTTTTATTCACTAGTTTGTTTTATGTTTTAGATTCCACACATAAGTGATATCATACAGTATTTGTCTTTCTCTGACTTATGTCACTTAGCATAATGCCCTCCACGTCCATCCATGTTGTTGCAGATGGCATTATTTCATTCTTTTTATGGCTGAGTAGTATTCCATTGCGTATATGTACCACATCTTCTTTATCCATTCCTCTGTCCATAGATGCTTAGGTTGCTTCCATATCTTGGCAATTGTAAATAATACTGCTATGAACGTTGGGATGCATGTACCTTTTCGAATTCGTGTTTTTGTTTCTTTAGAATATATACCCAGGGGTGGAATTGCTGGGTCATATGGCAGTTCTCTTTTTAGTTGTTTTGAGAAACGTCCATACTGTTTTCCACAGTATGCAGTAGGCTGCACCAATTTACATTCCCACCAGCCGTGCGCAAGGGTTCCCTTTTCTCCACAAGCAGGGGTGCTATTTTTGATGCTTCAGAAGATGTCTCTGAGGATGTGACATTTGAATAGTGCGGCTTCTGTAAAGAGTTGTGATCTTTGTTTTATCAGTATGTTTAGTGACTCATGAGACCGCACCTATTTCGCCTTCTCCCTGTAGGGCTGTGAATGTGGGCAAAATTGAGCTTCTGCCAAATCTTCTTTCTCTCCCTCAGAGGAGCAGCTGGTGAGATGCCTCAGAAGAGAAAGTTGAAAAGAGCTCCCTTTTCCACATCGCATCCCCGGGACCTAGCATGTGCTTGGAAGTCTCTGTAAGAGTAAAGACTGTCACCATATCTGTGGGAGTACCAGGGTCCTACCCAGAGCTGGCTGGAAATCTTGCCTCTTTCCCAGAGATAGATTGTAGATTTTTCTAGGAGTCACTCCACAACGTGAGTCTGGGATACTTGGCAAGGCAGTCCTACTTCAAGTCATAACATTGTCCACATGCTTTCTGGGTTGTTGTTGAAAAAAAAAATGTCATGCAAATAGGATTTTCCATTTTCAAACAAATGCCCACAGATCTCCACAATTACAAACTGGTGCTGCCTAAAAGAGTGGCGGTTTGGTTGAGAAATGGATTTCAGTTTGTAACTTCCAAGGGTAGATGATAAATTTCCAGGAGTAAAAAAGCTGGAAACATTAAGGAAATGTTTTCAAACTATCCTCAACCAAGCCACTGATATAAATGAAAAAAAAAAAAACTTTCCCCGAATGCCAAAAAAGCATACTTCAGATGTCCCCGTCAACTGTGAGACAGTTGCTTTCCCATGAAGACCTGCCATATGGACTGTATGAGAAATCTCAAATTAAAATAAATTGTTATTCAGAGAGAGCCTTTCAATAGAGCCAAGACTCCCAACTTTACATTTACAGCCTTTGCCACACTATTATGAGGTCCAGTTGGGTTGTTTAAAATTTTTGTAGTATTTAATCCCCCAAGTGCAGCAATCTTTGTTTTAATCTCTCCTCTACACTACAGTGGCCCTGAAGCCAGTGTGAAAGAAAACAGGAGCCCTGGGCGCCAACTTCCAGCCTCCTGGTTTCCCTCCCCCCACTCCAGCTTCTGGCCTCAGGCTCAAGGCTGGGCTGCTAAGCCCTACAGGATTCAGTCCTCCTTTAAAATGTTGGGCGGGCTTAGGCGGGCCCATGGAGGACAGAAGAGAAGATGGGCTGGATGGGACCCTGGTTCTGATTGTACAGTCAGTGTGACTGACAGGGACATTACTTCAGCCTCTGGGGATTTTTACCGGGGAAACAGACTGGTCTTGCTTTGGTGACATTGGCATCAGGAAGGGGGACACTTTATTCTCCCCTTGCGTGCTGCTCGATGCTTGTAGGTCAAGCTTGCCCTCTGGGATTCTTCTCCTTCGGCCCCTCGCCTCTGATGGTTTGGGGGGGGGTCATTGGAAATGGAGGTGGGAGGCAAGTAAGCCAAGGAAAAGGTTAAAGCCAATTGTGTTCATTTGCTGGGGCTGCTGTAACAAGCTGGTAGCTCAGAAGATTCTTCCTTGCCTTTTTCAGCTTCTGGAAGCCCCATGTGTTCTTTGGCTTGTGGCAACGTAACTGCAACTTCCGCCTCCATCTTTATATGGCCTTCTTCCCTCTGTCTATGTCCAGATTTTCCTCTTCTTATAAGGACACTTATATATGACCTCATCTTATCGTCACTAATTATATCTGCAACCACCCTATTCCCAACAAAGGTCACATTCTGAAGTCCTGGGGGTTAGACTTCAACACATCTTTTTGGAGGGAAACAGTTCAACCTATGACACCACTGAAGAAAGGGAGATTTTTTTTTTCCAATAAAGATACTCCACCCTTAACACATACTCAGTGTCTCAGCGTAGACGGCATCTAGGACACAAGTGAGCGGGAGGAAACAGCCCGCTGGTCCAGGCCTAGATGTCAGGTCACAAGCTGCATCCTTGTTGAAATTCTTGCCCCAGCCACAAATGTAAGGGTGTCAGGGACAGACTCCTAGTTTGGGAGTCTTAACTCCAAATTTCCCAACTCCTAGAGGTGTAATTGGACCTGTAATGGTATTCTAACTGTGTCCTTTGTGATTTAATACAGTTTATATGTGGCGTGGACATCTGATCAGAAGCCAGATTAAGAGCTCTTCTTCTGCAGAGCTCACCCCACCTAGGGAAGGAGGCTTGTGGAGGTGAGAGGGTGGGAGCTCCCCAGTGTTACAAGGGTCGCTGAAGAAGGCTTCTCGGTCAGAGTCCTCTCTCTGTTTCAGCAGCCCTGACAATCCTTTTCTCTTACTTACTCTGATCTTGAGCCCAATTTTTACCCTGGGGGCCTTCAATTATCTGTCTCCCTTGCATCTGAACCAGCTGACATGATGGAGTTTGGCACATAGAGGAAGAGAGAGGGAGGTTCCTTTTCCTTCCGTGATTAGAGGTGAAAGGGGGCTTCCTGGATAATGGTATAACTTACTTTTAAGTAAGCTGCAAAATAAAATGATCTCCCTCATTCATTCTCTGGACGGGGGGCAGAGGGGGACCAATATGCACAATGTAGACATTTCTGTCAAATTAACACAGCTGTAGCCCTCAAACCCATCACACAGATATTTTCTCCTTAGGTGTGCTCAAAAGGCAGACGCTCTTGTGATTGTAGGCTAAACAAACAAAAGAAAAGCCATACCAAAGACTCCCCACACTCCTGGAAATCAATTTGAGGCCTCCTTAAATTTCAGACCACTCTCCACAAGACTGACAAGCGTTGGCCTAAGTTGTCAGTTCCTGTCCTCATTTTGAGATATGGAACTCTTTGGAGACCTGGGGAAGACTGTAGATCCCTTCTCACGAAAGTGTTATTAAATGCATTAAACACAATGCAAAGACTTAAAACGGAAACCAGTTATCTTGAATATAGTTACCAAAATATTAAAAAAACAAAATTTTGGTATAATATTATTTCTGTGCATTTGTTAATGCTTTCAATAAGAAGTTCTAGCAGCAATAACCATGGTAATTTCTAAGTGATAATGAGTGTAAGAAATGATATTTTAGGATATCTGAAACAACAGTAATGTGATATGAAAATATCTGTGATTGCTGTTGGTGACAGTCACTGGTGTGGTTAATACTACTGAGATGTGTCGTCTATATTCCTAACTGAAGGACACGCTCAGTTTCATCTAGAGGTGAGTAAAGACAAAGGTATAATTTTTTTCCCATCTAAGTTCACAGACCCTTTGGGGATCTGTGGACCCAGAACAGAAGCCCTGGCCTATGGGACTTTGGGGTCTCCTCAGCCCTCTCCCACCTGAGGCCTCCTTAGTGGCCCATGTAGATAACGTTGTCGATAATCCCTCCCTGTGAGAGGAAGCTGAGCCATATTCTGAGCCCTGCCTGAAAAGAGCAGAACTCAGAAAGTCTGAATAAGGCTCCCTGAGGCTGGGGGTTTGCCTCTTCAGACACCCCATCTGCCTCTGACTTCTCTCTCTGCAAATGCCCTTCCTCTCCCTCTCCCTTCCTCACAGCCAAGGGCATGGGCCTGGGAGGTCCCATTCCTGCCACTGTTGCTCATCTGTGGCTCCTGCAGCCAGAGCAGGGTTGGCCCCTGCCTCCCGGTGTGCTGACCTGCCTGATGCCACCTGTGTGAAATGGGCTGCTCCCCTAACACCATCCGCCATGGGCCCCTCTACACCTCTCCCTTGCTCTTCTGCCCAACCCCCAGCTCAGCCTGCTGCCCACAGAGCATTCTATCAGTCTTGTACCAGTTCAAACAGAACAGCAAGGCCTCTGTTCTTGAACCAAACAATCAGTAAACTCCAGATCTTCCACCTGTTCCAGAACACACTTGGTCAAATTCCTTTTTAACCCAGTCTCCTCAACACTCACCACATATTTAATAATTTTCCCCCTCATCTTGGGAAAAAGATGGAAATAATAGAGTCCTTGTGCATGTTGAATCAAAACTGCATTTCTTTATTTTAAGAAAATCTTATGTAGCACTATGACTTTCAGGAACAGTTCTATATACTTTACAAATATACCATACCATTTAATCCTTGTAACAGCCCTGTGAGGTGGGTATAGATGAAGAGACAGAGGGACACAGTAGGGTTGCCAAATTCAGCAAATAATATAGGATGCCCCGTTAAATTTGAATTTCAGGTAAACAGCAAATATTTTCAGTTGTTTATTTAATATGCCCCACGCAACATTTGGAACGTATTTATACTAAAAAGTTATTCGTTGTTTATCTGAAATTCAAATTTAGCTTAGTGTCCTGTATTTTATTTGGAATCTATACAGAGAGGTGAAGCAACTTGCCCAAGGTCACACAACCAGCAAGATTCAAACCAAGGCAGTCTGGCTTTGGAGTCTTTGCTCTTAGCCATCTGTCTCAGAGAGATGAAAGTCACATCATTGCAATACATGGAACATGTATTCCTTGTGATGGTTCCTTGCGATGGGAAGAATCTCTGTTCCAAAATTGTTTGAGATGACTGCTGAAGAAGTAGTCTGGTAGACCCACTTCAAATGAGGTAATGGATGCCTGGTTGCAAGCAAGAACTTTCTGTGTTGGCCCCATTGAATGCTGGATGCTTTGGATCTGAATGTGCAAAAGGAAGGCTTGACTTGCCCTCCGGCTGCTAGGAAAATCTTTTCAAGGATCAGTCGTGGAGTCCCACAGAACCATCCAGTTTGTACACCTCTTCTTCTGCCTGATTGGAAAGAAGACACCAGTAGAAGGCATTTTCCACCCACCACCCTGTCAGGCACCACTGGTCTCCAGCACTCTTGTTAAGATGCAAGTGGATGGTCTGTGATGAGTAGTCTCTCTGACTGTCACCTGCCCTTCACAACAAAGATCTGAAAACGGGGTTCATTGAATTGCATTTCTTAGTAGAGGGCAGAATCTTGGATACCTTGAATGTGTAGTTTCTGTGGTCAAATGCTCCCCATCAGAAGTAGACACTCTCATAGACTGTGGAAGCATAACACTGGTACAACTCTTATAAAGGGCAAGTTGGCAAAATCTATCAAAATTAGAACCCTTTGGACCAACAATTTCCCCTCTAGGAAAATTTCCTACAAATTCACTCTTCCACATTTGTGCAAAGTGGCATGTGAACAAGGTTGTTCTCTGCAACACTCTTGGTACTAGCAAAATATTTGAAACAATGTAAAGAATCCTCCAAAGGGAACATAAATTATAGTACATCTATACGGTGGAATACTATACAGCCACGAAAAAGGAATTAAGAACCTCAAGCATGAATGTGAAAAGCTCTCCAAGATATATTGTGAAGTGTGGAAAAAGAAAAGTGGAGTGGAGTTCGTATTGTGTACCACCAGCTGGTTAAAAAAAAAAAAAAAGAGGGCTTCCCTGGTGGCGCAGTGGTTGAGAGTCCGCCTGCTGATGCAGGGGACACGGGTTCGTGCCCCGGTCCGGGAAGATCCCACGTACCACGGAGCGGCTGGGCCCGTGAGCCATGGCCGCTGAGCCTGTGCATCCGGAGCCTGTGCTCTACAACGGGAGAGTCCACAACGGTGAGAGGCCCGCGTACTGCAAAAAAAAAAAAAAAAAGTTTTAGAGGGGAAGCATATACAAATATATGTGCATGTATACTTGCTTGTATATAAAGAAAATATCTCTGAAAGGAAACATAAGAAATCGGTCATGGTAATTACCTACGTACAGTGAGGGAAACCGGGTGGCTGGGGGACCGAGGTGGAAGGAATGTTCATTGTATCATCTTTTATACCTTAAAAAAGTTGGATCATGTGTATTCATTTTTTTATTCAAAAAATATTATTAATAAAAGGGAAAACTTCTCCCCACCATAGACTAAAAGATCACCTAACCAGGGCAGGGGAGGGAGACAGTGGGAATTGGGAGCTACAATTCTCTTGGTAGATTTGGAGATAAAAATGTGATCTTGTTTGACTTCCTGGAAGTTTCCTTCCAGTTAGCACCTTCCTGCTTTTCCACAAAGAAAAGAAGGGGACATGCCCCCAGGCCAAACGAACCCTTTATCTGTTCCAGTACCTTTGGGGAGGCAGCAATATATTTCTCCCCAGTGTTTTCTGTTCTGCCTTTCAGAAATCCTACATGCTTCGGTTCGCTGTCTCCCATGGGTTTTTCCTTGGAACAGCTAACGTGGAACCGAAAATCCATCTGGGATGGCTGCCCCTTATTTAAAAAGATCAAGGTCGTTGTTAGTCCCACAGTCTAGCAAAGAAAGTGATACAAGCCCAAAGTCCAACAGTCGGGAATTTCCTTGTGGAGTAGAGTTGGCTTCTGTACAGCCTCCTTCTTGGTTATTTTCACCAAGAGTACCTGGAATTTTCCACAGATTTGGGGCACAGGGACCACTATAACAAGTACACTGTTGCTCATGTGGGGTTCACCTCCCTGAGGCTGTGATCTGAGATGGCACAGCAAGTCCCTGGGGAAGGGACAGAAGCCTCTTTGGTAGTGATCGTCTCGAAATTTAGCAATTCGAGTAGTTGGTGAAAAACACGTTCTGAGGGCTTCCCTGGTGGCGCGGTGGTTGAGAGTCCGCCTGCTGATGGAGGGGACACGGGTTCATGCCCCGGTCCGGGAAGATCCCACATGCCGCGGAGCGGCTGGGCCCGTGAGCCATGGCTGCTGAGCCTGCACGTCCGGAGCCTGTGTTCCGCAACGGGAGAGGCCACAACAGGGAGAGGCCTGCGTACCGCAAAAAAAAAAAAAAAAAAAAACCACGTTCTGAGATACCATACAAACTGGGATATCTATTTATTTGTCTTGCAAACTCATATGTGGCACTTTTATGTGGCAACACTATGACTCACCTCATAAATATTAATTTGCTTAATTTTCATGGCAACACTATCAGGTAGTTACTATTAATATCCCCACTTTACAAATGAGGAGACTGAGGAGTAGAAAGGTTAGGTCACTTGCTCAAAGTAGTGATCGACAGACTTGCAATTCAAATCCAGAGGTCTAACTCCGTAATGCATGTGTTTAAACGTTAGCATAATGAGAAGTGGGTGAGTTTTCGATACCAGATGTCTTTGAGCATTCCCTAAAAAGGCAGATTAAGTCCATGTAACGATGAAGTCTCTTCTAGGGGTTCAAGATCTGTCCAGACAATTAACTGAATTGGAATTAAAATGGTCTGGACAGATCTTGAACCCCTGGGGTACTCTTGGTTGCTAATATGGAATTATTCTGCCTGTTCAGGAAATTCTCAAGACATCTGATTTTGAAATCTCATCAATTTCCCACTACTCTAGTGGTTTAAAATGCAAATATTTGGGGAGAACACTTCTATCTCTACCAACAACAGCCTAAGTAGATGCTAACATGTAAATAAATGGTTTTGTAAGAAATGGCCGGGGTGCTTGGACCTATGAGAGAAAGATAGGAAAGTTTTAATTTTGATTACGAGTATCCACAATGGATGTGAGACCCAGAAAATGATTGCTGCTTAGTAGATCATGGAGTACAATCTCCACCAAAAGATGTGGCACATCAAGAGTTAATTCAGGTTTTTCCTGAGCAGTCTCAGTCATATCTCTTCTTTTGCTCTCCTTCTAAATGTATTTATTTTATTTATTTATTTTTGGCTGCGTTGGGTCTTCGTTGCTGTGTATGCGCCTTCTCCAGTTGCGGCGAGCGGGGGCTACTCTTCGTTGTGGTGCGCTGGCTTCTCCTTGCGGTGGCTTCTCTTGTTGCGGAGCTCGGGCTCTAGGTGCGCGGGCTTCAGTAGTTGTGGCTCGCGGGCTCTAGAGCGCAGGCTCAGTAGTTGTGGCGCACGGGCTTAGTAGCTCCACTGCATGTGGGATCTTCCCGGACCAGGGCTGAACCCATGTCCCCTGCATTGGCAGGAGGATTCTTAACCATTGCGCCACCAGGGAAGCCCTGCTCTCCTTCTGAATACTGAAAAATTGAGACAAAGGTAACAGTTTTCCCATGAAAATCACCATCCCTCCTCCCTCTTTCCCAAACAAGGGGGAACATCGAAACCATTCGCTATCACCCTAGGATCACACCAGGCATCATGACCACTGCCTTCTGGTTTCCCCACCATAAAGTAGCTTCCAGAAGATGTGCTGCACGGAGCTCTAAGAACACTGGCTGCAAGGGCTCTTTTACTCTGTTGCTTTCTGCAACAGCATGATCCATTGGCTGATCTTTGGAACACAATGTAGTAAAAAGAATTGGCCCCTGCCGGTGCTTAAAAGGGGCTGGAAGGGGAATGTTAATTTATTGCTAATATATACTGTGTTAAAAATAGAAAGAAAAATGTCTTTTGTACCCACTTTGCCTTTTGGTACTCTAGAAGTGGGGTGGGGGGGTCTAGTGGTCATGATTAGAGGTCATGTTTTGGTTACAACTTAAACCTGTATGATTGTTGAGACATAGGGGAATGAAATCCTTTGTTCCATGCCTGACAAGAAGCTTCCCAAAGGAGCTGACCTCCGCAGAGGCCAGAACACACTTGCCGCACTAACGCTGGGGACATTTATCTCCTGGCCCCAGATCTTTTGAACTTGCATTTGCACTTTCTGCCTGTCCACCCGATGCCACACTAATGGGCTCTGGAAACCTTCTGCGGTGGGTCAGGTCTGCTGGCGACAGGCAGAGAGGAAGCAGGCTCGAGATCCCTGAAACCTCATTTCAGGGGTCTGGAAACAGAGGCTGGGAGAGAAAAATGGCCCTTTGGTGAGGCGCCCAATCAATAGTCTTTGGATTGAAGAGTTGTGGACTCAGAGTGGTCAGATGGGAACGATATTTAAGGGAGATGCAAGGAGGCTCCTGAGAGCTTCAGAGAGTGGATTTCCTCCTGCACTTGGGTATTTTTATTTTTTCATTTTTTTATGATACCCAGAAAGATGATCATTTCTTTTTTTATTCCAGTTTATTTATAATTGACATAGAGCAATGTAGAAGTTTAAGGTGTACAGCATAATGATTTGACTTACATATATCATGGAATGATTTTCACAGTAAGTTTAATGAACATACATCATCCCATATAGATACAAAATTAAATAAATAGAAAAAGATTCTTCCTTGTGGTGAGAAGCCTTAAGATTTCCTCTAATAACTTTCATGTTTATCATGCTATACATTGCATACGGCACTTACTTATTACATTATAGTACTTATTTATCTTATAACTGTAAGTTTGTACCTTTTGACTACCTTCATCCAATTCGCCCTCCCCTTAACCCCCCAACCCTAGTAACCACAAATCTGATATCTTTTTCTGTTTGTTTGTTCTTGAATATAATTTTAAAAAATTTTTATTGAAGTACAGTTGCTTTACAATGTTGTGTTAGTTTCTACTGTACAGCAAAGTGAATCAGCTATACGTATACATATATCCCCTCTTTTCTGGGTTTCCTTCCCTTTTAGGTCACCACAGAGCATTGAGTAGAGTTCCCTGTGCTACACAGTAGGTTCTCATTAGTTACCTATTTTATCATAGGTAACTAATGTATCAATAGTATCAATGTAACATAGTAACATGTAACAACTAATGTAACATAGTATCAATAGTGTATATATGTCAATCTCCATCTTCCAGTTCATCCTACCACCCCCCTTTCTCCCTTGGCATCCATACGTTTGTTCTCTACGTCTGCACTTGGGTATTTTTTTAAATTTTAAAATTTTTTTAACATCTTTATTGGAGTATAATTGCTTTATAATGGTGTGTTAGTTTCTGCTGTATCACAGAGTGAATCAGCTATACGTATACATATATCCCCACATCCCCTCCCTCTTGCATCTCCCTCCCACCCTCCCTATCCCACCCCTCTAGGTGGTCACAAAGCACCGAGCTGATCCCCCTGTGCTATGCGGCTGCTTCCCACTAGCTATCGGTTTAACGTTTGGTAGTGTATATATGTCCATGCCACTCTCTCACTTCGTCCCAGCTTACCCTTCCCCCTCCCCGTGTCCTCAAGTCCATTCTCTACGTCTGTCTGCGTCTTTATTCCTGTCCTGCCCCTAGGTTCTTTAGAACCTTTTTTTTTTAGATTCCATATATATGTGTTAGCATACTGTATTTGTTTTTCTCTTTCTAACTTACTTCACTCTGTATGACAGACTCTATGTCCCTCCACCTCACTACAAATAACTCAATTTCGTTTCTTTTTATGGCTGGGTAATATTCCATTGTATATATGTACCACATCTTCTTTATCCATTCATCTGTCAATGGACACTTAGGTTGCTTCCATGTCCTAACTATTATAAATAGAGGTGCAATGAGCATTGTGGTACATGACTCTTTTTGAATGCTGGGTCACACGGTAGTTCTATTTTTAGTTTTTTAAGGAACCTCTATACTGTTCTCCATAGTGGCTGTATCAATTTACATTCCCACCAACACGCACTTGGGTATTTTTTAATTTTTAAATTTTTTTTTGGCTGCGTTGGGTCTTCATTGCTGTGCGTGGGCTTTCTCTAGCTGCAGTGAGCGGGGGCTACTCTTTGTTGCGGTGTGCGGGCTTCTCATTATGGTGGCTTCTCTTGTTGCGGAGCACGGGCTCTAGGTGTGCGGGCTTTAGTAGTTGTGGCACACGGGCTCAGTGGTTGTGGCTCGCGGGCTCTAGAGCGCAGGCTCAGTAGTTGTGGCGCACGGGCTTAGTTGCTCCGCAACATGTGGGCTCTTCCCGGACCAGGGCTCGAACCCGTGTCCCCTGCATTGGCAGGCGGATTCTTAACCACTGTGCCACCAGGGGACCCCCCTACTTGGGCATTTTTAAAAGCTGCTTATGAATATTTGGGCTGCAAGAAACAAGCATAGCCAGAGGGGAAAATCAGCAGAGCTCGCCAAGACTTTCTGGAAGATGTGACAGCCGGATGCTGTTATGCTCCCGGGTCTCAGTCACCAGTTGCTTCCTCTGTCCCCGGCAGTGCCAGCTCCCAAACTGTCCTTCATTTTGAGGAAGCCAGGAGACCCCCTAGGAATAGTGCTTGGCTGTAGTTGGAATCAGTTTCAGTGATTAAGTTAATTAACATATTTGGAGTTTTGACTACCTTTAATATCCTCTACCTCTATAAAAACTGCTGTGAATTAAGGCAAATATTTTTGTGGAAATAGCCTCCCTGGCCAACTTAGAGGAGGGGAAATGATAGTAGCCTGGATCTAACTACCTCTACTGCTCTTTAAGGGATTTCCAAAATATATGATTCTTTTTCCTAGAGAAAAATTTAAGTACACTTTTCTTCATCTGATTCCCTCCCTGTTCTCTCCCTTTCCCTCTCCTCCCACCCATTCTGATTTATCAAAATCCACTGGAAATGGACTGGCCCAGCCCACACGTTGAAAAAGGGCAGGTAGATGGAGCGCTCGGTGAGAGACAGTGGGGAGAATCAGCAGTCTTCCCTACGGGGCCAGGAAGCTGCGAGAAGGCAGTTAATTTCTTAGCACCAAGTGTCCCTTCCCCTGGCCTGCCTGCTTGAGAGAGACCCACCTTCAATTCAGTCGTGTTGTGAAAGGTCACCCACTCAGCTTTCTGTGCCGTGAAGAGAAATCGGTCAGGGCCTCGCTGAGAGCGGACCCTTGGCTGTTCATCATTTGGGCTGAGTTCTCCAGCTTTGCACTGGCCCAGCGTTTTATTAAGCAGAGGCGTAGCTGGTAGCCTGGGGCTGCGTAAGAAAGCTATGTGTTGTGTCCTTTTAGGAAGAAGAGGGGTAAGGGTGGGATGAGGCTTTAGGGAGAAAAATGATACAACCAAAAAGTAAAAATAAGGATGGAATAAAGACCATAATTAGTTCTGTTATTTTTCTTTATGTCATACAGTCAGAAACCACATTTGAAATCTTCCTCCTCCGGTAATAAAAATGTGCATGTCAATCATCATTGCTGGGCAAAATACTTTTTTTTTTTTGCCGTATTACGTTTCACCAGAAGTCTCAGTGACCTTTGCGTCTTAAATTGCAGCCAGGTAACCTGGCCTCAACTGTACAAGCCTATTTTCCTTTTCTTCTTGTCCCCCCCTTCATTCCTACAGAAATAAAGTGATCCAGACCTACCGGCAGTTCAGGTAGGACATTCATCAAAAACCTAGTAGAAATGAGAAAGTCCTTCCAGCAGCAGGCAAGAGTTAGAGCTGTGAGCCAGGGCATTCAAGTTTGCCTTTAAACTGACATGAAAACAAAAAAACCTTGTTTAATCAGAACCTAAAACCAGACCCAATCTCATCCTCATGGGTCACTCTATTAACTCGTGTTTAGCATCAGTATCACTCACTGCCTCCCATCCCCCACCTGCACCCTGGAAAGAGCAATCTGTGTTTAGAAACTGTTTCGTTTATACAGATTATATATAACTACTTCATGTATTTGCGTTTGCTATTTCTGCACCTCTTGTACTCATAGTTGACACACACACAGCACTCAGAAAGTTCTTAAAGACTTATCAAAGGACAGGGAGAGACAAAAAGAAAATGGTGAGACAGCTTCCCATGAAGATGGCAAATTGGGTTGGTAGAAAAGCCTTTGCTTTATTTCCCCATTTTTACCCTCTGATACACATGAGATGTATGGCTAATTAAAATCACTCTAAAGCTTATGGCAGTGAAAGGAATAGAATGTTTGAAGCCCCTTGGTCCTGGCTGCCCTTGGCAACCTCACTTAAAGGGCTTCCGTACGGAGCATTTAACAGTTGTGAGCAGGGCCAGCCCGTGAAATGAGCTGGTGGGATTTTTTGCCACCGAAGTGTCATTGTGGGGGAAAGTTCGATGCTGACCAGGACAACTGGTCCACCACGGCTCTGGCTCTCTCTAGGATACCGAGCAGGTCATAGTAACTTCGATAGAACTTGGATTCCTCACCTGTAAATGCAGCAGTATGCTATTTAAAGAGGTACTAAGTCCCTTCCATTGGAATATTCTAGGATTTTGGAGTAGAATAACATTTTCTTTGACCTCATTTTTCTTCTAGGGAGATGTAAATAAAGTTAAATGTGACAATTCAGTTGAAGTGTTAGATGGCCTCTTTCTGGGCCATAACTATGATGTCAGGGAGATGAACTAGTAAGTAGTTTTAACCTTTCGTGTATCATGGGTCCCTCTGAGAGCCTGATGAAAACTCTCGATCCTCTCCCCAGTAAAACACACATATGCCTATTTATGCTCGCTTCGTACAAAGGCCACATCAGGGATGGTGGATTTCCAGAAGCGCATCATTGGATCCCAGTTAAGAACTGCCAGACAGGAGATTTTAAAGCCCCACCCAACCTCTAGAGGTCTGTAGCTCCATTATACAGCTCTAGGCTGGACAATATTTTTAGCATTTACTAGTTCATTAAGCATTTTAGCTTCCAAGATCATCTCAGGACAGAGGTGCGGGACAGCCCTCAAACATCTATTCCCTCTCCCAGATCTTTCCTGCTCTCCCGTCCTCCTGAGTTATACCCTGGTTAACATTATTTATATCTAACAAATACTTATTAGCACATACTATTATATGTGGCAGACACCTATATTTTAAAAATTAATGTGTTTAATCCTTGCAAAAACCCTACGACATAGATAGTATTGTCATTTCCATATTATAATTGAGAAAACCAAGGGACAGAGACGTTAAATAATTTGCCCAAGGTCATTGAGTTAGTAAGTGGTGGATCTGGGTTTCAAACCCAGCAATCTGACTCCAGAGTCTGTGCTTTTAACCACTGTGACTGTTTCTAAAGTATTTGGGTAATGGAGATTTCAAAACAAAAACCATTCTGTGAAAATTCTTCAAGTTGTATACTTACGATTTGTGCATATTTCTGTGTGTATTATACTTCAGTTTTAAAAAATTACTTTACAAATCTGTGTCAATTGGGAATACTTTTGGCAGCAAGAAAAATCTCTTGAATAGTGGACTAAACCGGAGGAGTATTTAGTGTTTATTTAACAAGGAAGTAGGTGGTCTCAGAGTTGATTTGGCAGCTCGGTTGCATCCCAGTGACTCAGACTCTTTCCAGTTTCCCTTTCGCCCATCTTCAGTGTTCTGGCAGTGTCTCTCCTCCTGGTCACAGGTGGTTACTATGTCTCCAACCACCACATCTGTATAGGAAGGGATGGGCAGTGGAGGGGGTCTCCTCACATACTTCTCTCCTCTCCTTTTGCAAAACCTCCTGGCACACTTTCCCATTCGTCTCACTGGTCAGAATTAGGTAACATGGCCACTTTCGTATAAGGGAAACTGGAAACATGAGTCTGACTTCTCCAAGCCCCTATGGGCTGTGATGGAGAAGGGAGAAGGGGTGGGAATAAACACTGTATCTCTCAACAGTGTCTGCTACACAGTCCCTAGGTAAAAACACTTCTGCACTGAGACAGGAGGAGAGGAATGGAAGTGAAGGGAAAGCCTTCTTTGAGATCAAAGGTAGCCAATTACTATTTTTTTCCTCTAGATTAAAAAAAAGCCTCATACTCATTCCTTGAGAAGATGTAGAATATAGCTGATAGTGAAAACTATTTGGAATGGCAGATTTGAAAGTCTCTGCCGTCAAATTGGAACGATGAGCTCTTAACCAGTGGCTTAATTTGAATCTTTGAAAAATGGCCATTTCATTACTTTCTTTAATGGAGTATACATCAAATTTCACGTGTCTCCTGAACACCAGGCTAGGTTTAGCCAGAGGGTGCACGTTTTTCAACCTTCTACTAATTCTTGCACATTTTTAGCGGTTAAAATGCCTAAAGGGACTACCATTCCAGTAGGAGGAGAAGAGCGGTTGGTTAAGTGGTCTTGTCCACAGCTTTGTACCTGAATGACAACGATCCTTCCTCTGTTCACATTATCTGCTAAACTCCTTAAAATTCCTGTCTGTGGAGAGAACCATTTTCCTGCAGCCTTCAAGAACCCTATCACCACAGTGTTCGGTTTGTGGGGTTTTGTCTTAGTTTAAATTCACCCAGAAGATGATGTCAAGATCAAGGATTCTGGTATAAGCAGTTTCTTTGGGTGAGGAAGGAAACACTGGTGGGAGAATGGGAAAGTGATACCGGGAAGGGAAAGCAGTGAGTAGAGCGCCCCAGGACCATCGCAAAATCTCCAAGTTTCTATTTGTATGCAGTCAGCTTACAGTGAAGGAACACTAATGAAGTTTCAGAAAATTACAGGTGATGCTGGGATTCCTTTGCCTGTCAACTCCTTCCACGTCCCAGTCTCTACTCAGGAGGCCTTAGAAACTTCCAAAGACAACCTGGGGGTCGCAGTCACAGAGCAGCGGCAGGAGTCTTTGGAAGATTTCATTGCTAGAACGTGTTCTCCTTCAGCAGACGTCATTTCTGGAACTGGAAGTCAAAGAAAAGAAGAGGAATTACCTAGAAATAGCAGGTCTTCTTCAGAGAAAATGACCAAAGCATAATATACCAAAAACTACTCTGCTAAGAAACAACCTGGGAAGGACCTGCATTCCTGCTCTGACTCACCTGTAAAGCAGAAAAGCAAAGGAATTGGGCAAAATAATTCTTTGCTTAATGAACCAATTAGAAGTGAGTCTTCGAAAAAACACATTTCTGTTAAGAAAGAGAGTACAATAGTGATTGTTTCATCAGAGACAACTAAAAGTAAACTCAGTCTACTAGAACATTCTGAAAGTGATACTCTTGGATCTGATTGTGAATTCCCAGAAAGCATCCATATTCCATCACGCCTAACGTAGGTCTAAATCCTGTGTTTACTTGATGTCTCTGGGAAATTCTGAGGAGATAGCGTAAAACACAGTTTAGGGTTCTTCTACCTGAGGGTAAGAGAGCTGGGGTATTTATATACCAACTCCCCAGTATTACTGGCGGAGGCTCCTTCCAAATGGTGTTAATTCCCTGGCATTTCTGTCCTGCCACACAGGCAGACAAATCTTCTGACTTCAGTGGCTACAGATAGCCCTCAGACAAAGAAAGGAAGGTGCTGGCATTTGGAAATGGTGAAGGTAAGGGGATGTAGATTTCTTAGAATTAGAGTCCAGAGCCCTCTGCTCTTCCTTCCTTCTCCTCATTTTATAATCAAAGTAAATATGGTACAGATACGTAAAGTCTCACACCTAGGCAGTGGCTGGACTACAGTGAGAACCCAGTCCTCTCACCTTTTCATCTTAGATTCTTTCATCCTCACCATGTTATTCACAAACCGGTGGGGGGGGGATACTTAAAATAATAAAAGGTTATTGCTCGGTTGAATTATCATGAAATTCAGAAAATACTTTTTCTTTGTGTAATATTAAGAAAATGTAATCTTTAGGGACTTCCCTGGTGGTCCAGTGGGTGAAACTCCGTGCTACCAATGCAGGGGGCCTGGCTTCCATCCCTGGTTGGGGAACTAGATCCCGTATGCGTGCCGCAACTAAAAGATCCTGCGTGCTGCAACTAAGAACCGGCGCAGCCTAAATAAATAAATAAATAAGTTAAAATTAATAAATTGGTTATGGAACAAAGTAAAAATAGTCACAAACACTCCTTTCTCTGTACATATCCCTCTTGGATGTTAGATGATCTTCCCACAGCTGCGAGCAAGACTGTTCTCAGTTATGGGTCCTTCCGCTCTGCCCTTTGGATATTCTCTAAGGTCTTCTACTTAAAGTTTGTCCATTTGACTATTAAATACAAGAGCATGTGATGTAGCCAGCCCCATCCTCTTGTAGCACTACTAGTGCTTCTTAAAAATGCAATGAGGAAAGAATTTGCAAAACCTTCTAGTCCCACAGGGAACTGAAGAAACCCTGCAGGTGGAGCTCTAAGATATGGGAGTGTTTAGGAAAATCTTAGGGAAGAAAAAAGCTCAGCTTCACAAGAAGGTCTGAAGTAGAACATTTGGCCACTGTTTCTCTCCACACGCTCTACTCTCCGAGCTACATAGACTGTTCTTCACACACTTCTGGGAGCTCCTAGGGCTATTCAGCATCTCTGCTCCATTCTGATTTTCCTCCTTTTCTCTAATCCTCTTTTCATCTCACTCACCCATTTCTCCTACTCTAGGAAGGGCTTAATTCTGGCTCAGAGATCAAAGTAATCGGAATAGAAGCAAGGTGTTCAGACTGACCTCTCTTTGTTAAGTAGGTTTTGACATCTTTGTACCCAGAGGTTCATGGCTGGATCTTCCAACTGCAATGATTTAGAAAGAACTCCTCGTCACCTTCTCTTTCTTTTGCTTAAATCGTGGAATAATATGCATAATGTAAAGTGTAAAAATTTCAGGTGTACAGCTCAGTGAATTTTAACAAAGTGAACACATCCAGGTAACCACCACCCAGGTCAAGGTGTGAATTATCAGCACCGAGAAGCCTACTTCGTATGTCCCCCGTCATTACCGACACCCCCAAAGTAAAGATAACCTTTCACCATAGATTAATTTTGCATATCTTTGAACTTCATGTAAATGGAACCACACAACATGTACCCTTGTGTGTCTGGCTTCTTTTGCTCAACGTCAGGTCTGCAAGGTCGTTCTTATGGCTAGGTCATCCATGGTGCATCCGTGGTGTTGTGAGCAGAAGTGATTTATTTCTTTTTTCGTTGCTGTGTAGTATTCAAGTGTGTGAATCAACTACAAGTTATCCATCCATTGGGATCGTTTACAGCATTTTTAGTACTGAATTTCATAAGGTCATTGGGACGGGATGAGATCATAATTATATTTAGACATTTATGCCTAAAAACATTCATTGGCAGGTTGACAATGGCCTATCAAGTCTATTTATTTAGCTAACATGTATAGGGAGCTTACTATGTGTCAAGCACTGACCTAAGTGCTTTATAAGTGTATACTCATTTAGCTTTCATACCAACACTCTGAGGTAGGTCACTATTACTGTTCCCATTAAACAGATGCAGAAGCTTAGACACGGATTGGTCTGGTTAAGTCACTGCCTAAAGTTACATAGCTAATCCAGCAGACAAGAAAGTTCTGGCCAGTGGAACTACCTTAGATCATGTCTCTACTGTGCCCCTTGGATGTATTCTATTACAGCACCAAGAACATTGTAGTATATGTCTTTATTTACCTCTCTTTTTGCTCCTCTGGACCATGAGCTGGAGCGCAGCTCCTGTGTCCTATTTTTGCCAGTGTTGGTTCAATGGACAAGCCAGGGGCTTTGCTGAAGTAAATGCTTGTATGAGGAGGGAGTTTAGTGTGAGGCAATGAGCTCATGGGCACCTTTTGTTAAAGTGCCTAAAATTTCTTTATATTTTCCTGGTGAAAACTGGGGGAGCAGGACTAGGGAGGAGAGCAGGAAAGGGGAAGAGGAGAGAGGGGGCGTCGCCCGTCGCTTGTGGATCAACCATGCAAACTGCTCAGTAACCATAAATAATATATTTTATTTAACCCAGTATATCCAAAACAGTGTCATTTCAGAATGTGATCAATGTAAGAATTATTAATGATACATTGTAGATTCTTTTTTACTAAGTCTTTGGAATGTACAACACACCTTAACTCGGATCGGCCACGTTTCAAATGCTCAACGGCTACCTGTGGTTACTGGCTACTGTGCTGGACAGTGTAGGCCTAGAGCCTTGCTACTCAAAGTGTGGTCCTTGGACCAGCAGCATCACAAATGGAAGTTTGCTAGAAATGCAGAATCTCGGGCTCCATCCCAGCCTTACTGAATCAAAACCTGCCTTTTAAAGAGCTCCTGGGGTGGGGACTTCCCTGGTGGTCCAGTGGTTAAGACTCTGCACTCCCAATGTAGGGGGCCCGGGTTCGATCCCTGGTCAGGGAACTAGATCCCGCATGCCGCAGCTAAGAGCCTGCATGCCGCAACTAAAAGATTCCAGCATGCCACAACCAAGATCCCCCGTGCCGCAACTAAGACCCAGCGCAGCCAAATAAATAAATAAATATTAAAAAAATAATAAATAAAGAGCTCCCGGGGTGATTTGTTTGCACATCAAGGTTTGAGAAGCCGACCTAGTGATCAGCTGCATTGAAAGGGTATTTTCTAATGAATGGCAGATAATTCCCTAACCCTGAACTTACAAGCACAGTGTCTCTAAGTTCATTTGTTAACTTCCCTCCCTCTTTCCTTCCCTCCCTCCCTCCCTCCCGTCCTTCCTTTCCTGCTTCCTTCCCTCTGCCGGTTCGGTTCCCACATTACAAAGACTTTTGCAGTCAATACCGCCCCTTCTCTCAAATGACAGTACCAAGCTATGAAATTCTGCCAGCTCATCCTTTGTGAATGAAGGGAAGTGGATTCAGCCGCAGTCCTATCTTCCTGCCATTATCCTGTATTAAATGTCCTTCAGTTAGTGTGTGCTGCGGGTCCCCTGCGAGACCCCCTGCCGGTTTATGTCACTTGTGCATTAGCCTCATTGGTTACCAAACATCCCTATTATTAAGCCTTTAAAAGCCAGCCTTGTTCACCTGCCAGTGCTTTAATTTCCTTTTCCATCTCCTGGAAGACTTTCCCAGATGGAATTTTTGTGAGTCTTCTCTCCACATCCATCTTCTCTTTTATCTTGCAGGAATTTATTTCCTTGCAGCCCTCTCTTCTTTCTCTTCCTTTCCCTTTCTCTGTCCCATTCTTCCTCTCCCACTACAGTGTGCTGTCTTTCTGCAATTTTCTTTTTTTTTTTTTTTTTTTTGTGGTACGCAGGCCTCTCACTGTTGTGACCTCTCCCGCTGCGGGGCACAGGCTCCGGACGCGCAGGCTCAGCGGCCATGGCTCACGGGCCCAGCCGCTCCGTGGCATGTGGGATCTTCCCGGACCGGGGCACGAACCCGCGTCCCCTGCATCGGTAGGCGGACTCTCAACCACTGCGCCACCAGGGAAGCCCTCTGCAACTTTTTAATACCGCTCTCTCTCCCCAAGAGAAGGTAATTACTTGGTTGAGAACAGGTTGGTTATAGCTATGTGTGCATTCACCAAGCTGGAGCCTCGTCAGCAAAGCTGTTTCCAGCCCCTGCTGGCTCAAGCGACATTTGGCAAGTCATCGCTTTCCAACCCCATCCAATTGTTCCTGCCAATTTGATGAAATTGTGAAGCAGGTTGCTATATTGGCAGTTTGAAAATGGATACTGCAGAGATTTATAGAACCATAATTTGAAAACTTGTTTTTGTATAACTTGTCCACCTTACCTGTTTGTTTTTAAAGAGCAGTGTGATACAGTTTTAGCAATGTCTGTATAGTATTAAGCTTGAATTTTTAGAGAGGAAATTCAGGATGCAGATAAAAATGCTCAGCCCATGGGAATGTGCTTTATTTTCAAGTTGACATTTCATCAAGGACGCAGTGGAAGCTTTTCATCTTGTTCTCCTTGCTCTGGTGTCTCGGGTTGCCTATGGTAGCAAACAGCCAACCATGGCTGGTGGGCCAAATCCACCTGCCTCCTATTTTTGTATGGCCAGTAGCTAAGAGTGGTTTTTACGTTTCTCAATGGTAGGGAAAAAACAAAAGAAAACACAAGTATTTTGTGACACCTAAAACCTACATGAAATTCACATTTCAGTGTCCATAAATCCAGTTTTCTTGGTCACACAGCCATGGCATTCATTTATTGTCTATGGCCGCTTTCGAGCTATAATGGCAGAGTTGAGTGGTTACGACAGACGTTATGGCCTGCGAAGCCCCAAATATTTACTCTCTGCTGCTTTACAGACAAAGCTTGCTGACCCCGTGTCATGTGAGCACCGATTCCTAACTTGGGCTGCATCTGGGGAGCTTTAAAAATACAAATGCATGTCTTGCCCCTAAACATACTGAGTTAATTGTTTGGGGTGTATCATTTGGTCATTTAAAAAACTCCAGGTGATTCTCCTTTGTGGCTGAGGTTCAGAACCACATAAGCCAATACAAGGAGATGTAAAACTTTTTTCATTCATGACAATTCGAGGACCTAAAGAATATTTACTCCCTTACCTAACATGGAAATACTAACTTCATTTCCTCTCCTTATGCTTATCGGGCTGTTTCTGATTCTTGCCCGCTTGCCTAGCTTGGATTTCTTTTCTTTTGACTATCTGAGTGTCTTTTTTAGCTCACATGTTTCCAAACACCGTCGAAGAAAAGCAAGGAAAACAAGGTTGAATGATGGTCACTCCTAATTTTAGAACCACCTCGTTGGGGCTTTGACGGGTAATTCATGGTTCCTCCGGGTGGAGGAAAGCCATGGTGGCTGATGAGTGCATAGCTGAGAAAGTTCCTTCTTCCCTGACCACCTGGCAACATTCCGTTCACCCCTCTTCACAGGTGAAGCTTAAGAACCGACCGCTTATGAAACACTTCCTGTCCACTCCCCACTCCAGACCTGGCAGAATTGTCCCCTCCAGCCTCTGCATCCCCACTGCAACCCCCATGGACTTTTCCCCCAGCAGCTGGGACACCCTCTGCATTTACTGGTTTTATATGCCTTTCTCCCTCCACTGAAGTGTTGTTTGCTTGAGGGTAGAGCCCTGTCTCATTAATCTCTGTGGCCCTTGCTCCCAGAATCATGCTTATTATCCATTAGGTACTCAGTAAATATAACGAAGGAGGCAAGGAAGTAATGAAGCTCTGTTTCCTCAGGAATTCAAGGTGTTTCCTGAGATGCCTGTATCGATACCGTCAGTTGCAGGCCGGAAACATAACGTGTTGTTGGAGACGGCACCTTAAGGCAAATCACTATAAGATGAACTCGTGGTTTTAGCAGAAAGCTTTGCTGGAGAACACCAACATGGCAAGGAGAATCATTGGGATCTTTATTGAATAGTATCAAATTAAGTGGGACCAGCCACCACACTGAAGACCAGGCTTTACTGAAGATAGGACTGTTCCAGAGAGGGGCTCATCAGGGGTCCAGAGTGGCCCCACTGGAAAGCCTGCTTTGCTCAGGAGAAATTCTTGGCAATTACCTGTAATGAATTCAGCTAAAATCGTACCCATCCTTTGGTTTGAACCAGCCCTCTGAATTCCGGCTCAAATGGTCAACTTGCCCTCTCTCTGAATCTTCAGTTCCCCTCTATATACATCTCTACTGTTTTTCCTCTCCGGTGGTCTAATTACTCCGTGAGGTGAGAGATCATGTCACTTAATTCACCACCGAATACCTGTACAAAACATGGTGCCACACACATAGTGGGCGTGTGACAAATAATTGTTGATTGAATGAATGAATGAACGAATCTGCAGGACTCAAAGCTCCAGTTTCTTTCATCTGCTGTGGTGGGTCATGGTGTTCAACCCCCCAACATCCAGACCATTCCAACTGATGAGTCTGAGTTCCAGATGCTCTTAACCTTGGGCCCATGGACCCTTAATTGGTCCATGGATAAAATTCGAGGGGTCTGTGACTGTGCATGGAAAAAATACCTCTTTATTTTCACTAATGTTTAACTGAAACATAGCTTTTCCTTTCATTATAAATGTAGGCAACAAACCATAGTAGTATATTAGCAGGAGCTATGGTTTTTGTCACCAGTGGAATCCTTTACGGTCATCAGCAATTCAGAATTATTGTAGCAATTATATCTACCACGAGATTTTGTTATTTAATGTGTTAATAAAGAAGCACACATACTTATATCATGAATTTATTGAATGACCAAATTAATCTTAATTAACCTGAATGAATGCATTAAAATGCTAATAATGTTATTTCCAGATAACTGGATTTCTTTTTATTCTATGTATTTTACTTTATACCTTTAAAAAATTCTTAAAAAGAGTCCCTAGGCTTCACCACACTGCCATAGGATTCCCCGGCATAAGCAAGGTTAAAAATCCTTATCTAGTGCTGGTTATAGAGGTGGACCCAGTTTGTAAAAAATGCATCAATCTATACGCATATTTTGAGGTATATTATGCTTCAGTAAAATGTTTTTTAAAAATTGGTCTGAACCAATCATGGCAATCCCATATGAGTAATTAATTTAATAAAGGGTATATGTCCCAGTCTGGGCCAATGAGACATAAGAGGAAATTCTGCCACGGAGACTGGAAAGGAGACACAGAGAGAGAAGTCTCTCCTCTTGACCTGGACTTCGTTGTATCTGCATGTTCTATCTCGGGCTGCTGTGGCCATCCCACAGGGGTGGACAAAGCAAAGTGGAGCTGGAGATACAACATAACGTGCTTGGAGTCTGCCCTGACTCTGGACACCTTGTGATTGGGCTAACATATTTTCTCACTGTTTAAGTCAATGTGAGAGCAATTTTCCATTACTTGCAATGCTGTGAACACAGAATGCACAGGTGTGAACACAGAAAAGTGAACAGTTCTACTCATACCATAAACGGACAACACAAACACAAGCACGATCAGTCCTCATAAAATTAATAAGATCATTTTCCTCCAATGCTGAGTGGAAAACATTTACCAAGCATAGATGATGGCCGAGTCTCCTATGAACAGCCTCACAGATTCTGCTTCCAATATGGGATAGTTTTGCAGCTCAAGAGCTGATTCCCTGCTGGCTGCTGATCTCCTGTTCACACCTTAGTGCATGGAGCTTGGGTGACCACCCATGGACCACAACCTGACTGACCACACGAGTAAGCAGCTAACATGCACTGATAGAACAGTCTGGGCCCTGTTCAGTATCCATTCAAATTCCCTTCTGTGACATTGGCATTATCCCAACTTTGATGTTCCTCTCTGGTCCCTGGACTTGGAAAGCTGTCTGACATCCTCTACTGTATCAACTGTATTAATACTTTCAAAGAACCGACTTTTAGCTTCATTGATTCTTCTCTATTGTTTTCTCTTGTCTTGATTTCCTTTCTCACCTTTATTATTTCCTTCCTTCTCTCTTCTCTGGATTTGAGTTGTTGTTCTTTAACTTTTTGAAATAGAAACATAGATCATTGATTTTCAGCCTATCTTTCCTAATATATGCTTTTAAAACTATAATTTTGCCTCTGTGCCCTTCTCTATCTACACCTATAAGTTTTGATATGCAGTATCTTTCCTTGTCAGTCCAAAATGTTTCTAATTTCCGTTGTGATTTCTTCTTTGACTCATGGATTATTTATAAGTGTATTGCTTAACTTTCAATCAGTTTTGAATTTTCTAGTAATCTTTTTGTTATTGACTTCTAGCTTAAGGTCACTGTGATCAGAGAATATACGTACTCTGAATGATTTCCATCCTTTGAAATTTGTTGAGACTTGACGACCCAGTATACAGTGAATTTTGGTAAACGTTCCTTGTGCACTCAAAAAAGAATGTGTGTTTTGTTACTGTTGGGGACTGCCCCTGTTTTGAACCTCTCTCCATACTTCGTTACAGTTTTGACTGTTCTATCTTTTCAGGCTCCAGTATCTCCTGCAATGGGACTCCCTGCTGAGCACTCCCTCATCTCCGACACCAAGGCCACTGAATGCCTCCTCACCCACATTCAGGTGAGTTGCATGGAATTTGGACAAGCAGTGCCTTTTCTCTAGTTCTTAGCAGGCAATCAGGGCAATTACCCTGCATCGGGGAGAATTACCTTAGCACTTAGATGTAGAAATGGAGCAATATCTTGAGAAACTGCTTCACTTCCACAGAGAGTGATCCAAATATCCACCTCCCACATAAAGACACGCTTCCACATACACACACAGTCTCCGTCTAGGGCTAGGTGGCGAGTGTCACAAATGCCCATGGAGGGGGTGCGCTTGGGGAACTTGGGCTCTAGCCCATATATGACTGCCACATATGCAAGACAAAGTACACGTGGCAGCGGCCACATGGTTATTGCAAATGCCTCTGGGCGGCTGTTACGTTGAAACCTAAAGATAAACGGAAGCAAAAGTAGATCCTCCATATATGTTTTCCACAATCAGAATCATTTAGGATAAAATGGGCACACGCTGTGAGTCAGTGCTGAAGAGAATAATCAGAGAAGAAAGATAAGGGAGCGAAAGTAGATGACGAAGGATCAATACGCCGCCTAGAGTGATATTAAGGAGACTGAGGCGAAGCCAGTTAGGGGCTCACAACTTCATTTCTACGGAGGCAGACGTATGGAAGATGGGTTCCTGATGTGCGTGACCATGGAGACCTCAGGTCAGAATCAAATCTCCGTAATCTCACTTGATGGGACTTGGGAGGGGATGACAGAAATGGTTCTGGGTAGTCAAGGATTTTCCCTTCATAGCTGACACACAAATTCACTTCTCTGTACAGGTTTAGGGAGCAAGCAGTTAGTCCAGGGTACGAGTGGGTCTTCCTTCCTGAGGGGAAACTTAGAAGAGAGAGATTAATGTGACAAATTCCAGTCTCCATTGCTGCAGTTGGACTTGGGGCTGCAAGTGGTATTTGCTATCTTCCTGTTCCACCGTCCTTTCTAAATTCCCTTCACGCTCAGCGGCCGTCTCTGCTGGTCTCAATGGCTTGCCCGGTAACGTGATCGCCTCGGTAACTACTCCCTTCTCAGACTGAGCTCGATGCACATGTCTGTTCACAGTCACAGTCGGGTGAGGGAGTACCACAAGGTGGGCACACGGATCACCTGGGCGCCACGCGTGTTGCTCCTTGCCCTTGCTGCGTGAAAGTAGCCCAACTTCTCCTGCTGACCAGGGTCAATTACCCCGCAGAATGGTGACTCATTACTTGCTTGCTGGACCTAGGACACAGGGAACACAAGGGGACAGGTGTAGCTTGCTATGTCTTCTAAAGGGGAACTGTGGTGGCGAGAGTATGCCCCCTTTGGGACATACTGATCGAGAGGAGCCCAAAGTTGAAGGGGTGGGAAGCACAAAGTCCCCCAGTGGGTCACTGGCAATAATGGCAAGTGGAATCACTCCTACTTCCGTTTCTTGGTTCACAGATCCATGGGCTTTTCCTGTGGGGGATGTAGTGCCATATCAATGCCTCTGTTTCGGTGTGTATACTGAATCCTGGAGGATGGCACTCCATCCTTGCCGGGTCTTGCCTCTGAGCTGGCATTTCAGCTGTACCTTCAGCAGGCAGTCCTGTTGCTCTGTGGTGTCCAGTTGTATTCTGAATGGTACAGTGTGTAATACAGCCAGTGCCTCCCACGATTATGAGTCCACTGTCCCACCTCCTGTGCTGTGAGATGAAGCGTCCTGGTCAGATGCTATGTTAAATGCTGTCAGGCATTTTGTAAGCCCCTGAATAGTGGAGCTGGTTGAGGCTGTGCAGGCAGATAAGGCAAACCCATGTCTGGAATAAGTATCTATTTGTGTGAGAATGAACAGCTAGATTTTCCAGGATGGAGGGGACTCACATGAAGTCAATTGCTATCAAGTGGCCCATCAGTCTCCTTAAGGAAAAGTGCCATACTGGAGGCTCAACATTGGTCTACAGTGCTAACAGGTTGGGCAACTGAGGTGGCAATAATAGATTCCTGCTATAGACCCTATAGATTCTAATAGGTCCCTGTGTGACCTCCATCTCTGACGCCATGGTTACCCCATTGTTTCCATTGTGCCAATTCTGTGGTGGCTGATGATAAAAGCTGGATGGCATCAGTCAGCTGGATCATTTTGTTTACTTGGTTGTTCAGTGCCTTGTCTCCATGGTCGATGCTTTCTGGTGGGTGTTAACCTGAGAATCATGGATCTTCACACTTTGTACCTACTTCCATATGTCCATCCACATGCCAGAATTAGTCACCAGGCTCACCTAAACACAAGGGAGCCAAGAAGTGTATTCCAACTCCTATGCTCAGAAAATAGAGAGCAGGAAATATTTGGAGAATAGCAGTAATGACTACCACAGCCTGCATTTGTTATACTCTGCTAGAAGGGTCTCAAGGCATGTTCTTTCTCTAATATTCTACAGTTTTAGAGAAAGTAAATGTTTACTTACAGCTTTCTTTCTTCCTAGAATCCAAGCAATGTTTCCTTGGGGCTGGGTCAGAGACAGTATAACTCTTGAATTTTACTCGCAACACTCTTCCCTTATACTTTGTTACTGGTAAAATTATGTTATTCCTGGTGATTTTTGTCCTGTTACGGAGGGATTTTTTAAAATCAGCTGTTCAGTACTCATACAAATAGGCTTGCAGTGAGCCCACCCAACCAATCTGGCCGGTCACACCCATGCACATCTGAATCCCACAGAGACAAATCTGGCCTGCCACTATGCTTATAACACCATTTATATTTTTTTGGCCCTCAGCTGATTCTCTCCCCAACTACTATATAAGCTCCTTGATGCTGAGACTTTCTCTTTATAACCCCAGTTCCTAGGACGGTATCCTGCCCACTTAAAATGCTTTGTAATATTTGTCATTGGTGATGAAATGATTCTAAAAAGCAAACAAAATGGGTTTTATGACAAAGATAGCCACCCATGCAAATAATTCAAGGCAAACAGTTCTCAGAGGATAAACAGGACCCAGAATGCTTTTTACCCAGGGCGCCCACTGCTCTGACCCGTAGCAAACAGAAAACTCTGCAAGTTAGAGCACCGTGTTGACATTTCATGTGGCAAATGTTCAGAGGATCGCAGCTCCTCAGGAAGGCTTTATTGAATCTGAATCCCAGAAAGTAGGACAACCTTACCCAAGTCTATGCTAATTAAAAGACTATAACCATTTTATTTTATGTGCAAGACCTTAAGGTGTTAAAGGCCACCATTTTCAAGTTGAAAAAGTCAATCTTCAGGGCCCTTGCTTGCTATCTATCTATCTATCTATCTATTAACATCTTTATTGGAGTATAATTGCTCTACAATGGTGTATTAGTTTCTGCTTTACAACAAAGTGAATCACCTATACATATACATATATCCCCACATCTCCTCCCTCTTGCATCTCCCTCCCTCCCACCCTCCCTATCCCACCCCTCTAGGTGGTCACAAAGCACCGAGCTGGTCTCCTTGTGCTATGTGGCTGCTTCCCACTAGCTATTGATTTTACATTTGGTAGTGTATATATGTCCTTGCTTTCTGTTTCTATTCCTTTCTCCATTTTAACTTTTACCCCCAACCCAGAAGCACAAACAAAATGCCTTCTATTTGGGGAAACCAAGAACTTGTTTTGATATTTTGTTTTATGACCCAAACCTATATATTACTGGCTGCTGAGGCATTATTTCTCCCTACACACTTATCATTCATAGCTCCGGGGGTGAAAATATTCCAGAATAGTATGTAATGTCTGTTATACATTTAGATGCATAAATTTTCATTGTCAAGATGGTGATTTAATAGAAACTTATAGATTCATGGTAGAATATTTTTAATGCCTAGGTTTTTTTTAAAAACAAAGTGTGTGTGTGTTCATTTCTCTCTTCTTGGAAATGTTATTTCTTTGTGATATAGTCTTTATTTATCATGGATGGGTCTAACAAATTTTGGCAATAGGCTAAAGAAAATTAAGGAAAAAGCATTTATCCTCTTAAGAGTAAGGAGGTAAAGCGTCTTGATTTCATATCCATCATGTCAGTAATAAACCCAAGGTCTCAGGTCCTGTAACATCAGGCATGTAAGTTGAATATGGGATTTCTCATTTTAAGGTATTCTTTCTTTGGGACTATAAATCACAGACATTGGATTAGCCCCCCTGAGAATTCAGGTTTGTGCCAGCCTATGTTATTTTGAGTATGTTTTAGTCTAATTTGAAATTTTTCTTTTTAGTGCTTTTAAAAGTATAGTTTCTTTCTCTTTCCCTTCCTCTCCCTCATTCACTTGCTCGTGTCCTCACTCTCGCTCTCAGTGTTAGTTTGATGTTACTGATCTCCTCCACTAATTCCCTCACTTGTTTTGGCAGGAACTTCTTTGTAAAGAAATATAATCACTCCTCTTGGCTATAAAGTAACCTTGGCCCAGTAAGATTATATTGAAGGGGAACCTAAGGTGTTCCTCAGGTGTCACGAGAAATAAGTTGTCTCTATCTGTTTTTAGAACCATTGTAATAGTTTCAAGCTCCTGAAATCAAAGTTCAGATTTTTTATCCTCATGTAGGTAGTCCAGAATGAAAGTCAGGATATAAACTGTAAGATATTTTTCAAGTAATTTGAATAATCCCTCACTGGGAATTTAAGTTGTAAATGCCTTTGATACGTTCTTTTGAAAGCTGGAACAGGAGTGAGTTACAGTAGTAAACGGCTGACATTTCTGTGCAATGGAAAAGGCAATGCTTATTTTACTTCATCGTGTTTAGTAATTCATCTTCAGGAACTGGGCCCTTCTTCAGCCAAGGCTAGGGAGAGGGAGGGAGGGAAATCAGACAAGAATGCGACTAGAAATTGTGCTGTGTCTCATCCCATTGACTGTCATCTCAGACTTTGCAAAACACCACCCATGCAAGACAAGCAATCAGAATATTGTAGAATAATATATGATTGGAGCGAAGAGGAGCTATAAGGCAGTGCTGTCCAATGGAAGTATAACGCGAACCACTTCTGTAATTTTAACTTTTCCAGTAGCCACATAAAAAAAGTGAAAAGAAGCAGGTGGATCGAATTGTAATAACATTTAATTAACACAGTATATCCAAGGTGTTCGCATTTCAACATGTGATTAATATAAAAAATATTAACGAGATACTTTATATTCTTTTTGGCACTCAGTCTTCAAAATGTGGTATTGTACATTTCTAGTATATCTCAGTTCGGACTTGCCACATTTCAAGGGCTCAGTAGCCACACGTGGTAAGTGACTACCGCAGCAGACCAAGCAGGGATGGATAATATCTCATTCAAAACCCTCTCTGACAAATAAGGACTCAGGAACCAGAGAGGTTAAGCCACTTGCCCCATGCAAACTGCTGTGTCAGACAGCAAGACTCAAAACCAGATCTTCTAATTACCTATCAAGGCCACTTTCCACTACTTCAAGAGGTTTTCTTGGCCTGATATCTTATGGACTTCCTCCCCCAAATTTCACGCCTCTGCAGCTTCCAACAAGAAAGAAATATTAAAATAGGAACGGGGGATCAGACAGATTCATATGTGAGACTTCAGCAGCATTCTCATACAAGGCTTAAGAAGGAAGTGAAGAGATATTAAATAATATTTTAAAATCTCCTATCTGCTTTAAATGAGTTAAAAATCTCGATGCCGAGGCAAATTATATCTGGGATCATTGAAAGAATGAGATGAGATAACAGAACTGCTATTGGTTACCGGGAAAATGATGGACAGGGGAATAAATGCTAGAGAATTGGCACATATCCAGATTTCTCTAACTGGAAAAGACAAATGGTACTAGTAGCAAACACGTACATAGTACTCACTAGGTGGCAGGCGCTGGTTCTGAGTGCCTTACACATGTGGCTTCATCAGTTCCTCACAATAATCTTATGAGGTAGGTACTCATACTATCTTCACTTTTTAGATGAGGCAACTGAGACCACAGAGAGGTTAAATAATCTGTTTACCATGTATGGCCAGTAGATGGCAGAGGCAGGATTTGACTCTGAAGTCTAATTCTTTGGATTGGCATTGCACCATGCTGCTCACAGATTTAAGATTTCAGTATCTGTCTAGTTCCCTGCCCTCTTATTCTCCCTTTCTCCCTGGCTGGGAATCATCTGATAGCCTCTTAAAAGTTCAGCCCAAGCCAGGTTCTGGGGCAAGGGGTGACTTCAGTAAGAGAAGTCCTAGTTTAATGCTTTGCAGGTCCACCATCCTATGCTATTGGCTACCATCCCCACCCTGACCTTATGTCTCAGTTTGGGGTCCTGGGTCCTTCCTTGTATTATGTATCCCTAAGTTAAGTATTGGAGTCTGTTCTTGGACCCTAGCTTGCAACTTGTGGACAGAAGACTCTGATATCCCAGTCTCGTCAGGTCACTGTACAGAACCTTTCCTTGCGTCTACTCGCCTGCCACTTCTATTCCCTGTTACCTCTTTTTTTAAAAAAAAATACTTATCGATTGATTGATTGATTTGGTTGTGCTGGGTCTTAGTTGCGGCTCGCTGGCTCCTTAGTTGTGGCATGCGAGCTCTTAGTAAGGGCATGCATGTGGGATCTAGTTCCCTGACCAGGGATTGAACCCTGACCACCTGCATTGGGAGCGCAGAGTCTTATCTACTTTGCCACCAGGGAAGTCCCTATTCCCTGTTACCTCTTGAGAGACCTCCGTGACAACAACTGCTTTTGACAAAGCCTTGTGTGAAATTATACTCTCCACCCACCATGTTCCACCTATGGGTCAGAACTTGCTCCTATCGCTCAAATCATTTCCAACTCCCCATCCATTCCAGCGACTGAGTCTAACTTTAAGAATCAGCCTCTCGGGCTTCCCTGGTGGTGCAGTGGTTAAGAATCCACCTGCCAATGCAGGGGACACGGGTTTGATCCCTAGCCCGGGAAGATCCCACATGCCACGGAACAACTAAGCCCGTGCGCTACAACTACTGAGCCTGCACTCTAGAGCCCACGTGCCACAACTACTGAAGCCCGTGCTCCGTAACAAGAGAAGCCACCACAATGAGAAGCCCGTGCACCACAACGAAGACGCAACACAGCCAAAAATAAAACAAATAAATAAGTAAATTTATAAAAAAATAAGCAAACAACTGTTCTCTTTAAAAAAAAAAAAAAGAATCAGCCTCTCCCAGTTTGCTTGGTTTTCTGCACAGGTGAATCCTTCCAGTCATGAGTGAAACACCATAGTATCAAGTCATTGAGCTGGGCATTGGTCCTTGGAAAAATTATAAGTGTATTATTAAATAGTTGATTTGGAAGCACTTAAAATGGAAAGCGATTATTGTTAGGAAATCCTTGTAAAACCAAACTCAATTCTTTTTCCCTTCGTCTGGATAGTGTTCCGAAAATTGCCAGTAAGAAGAATGCCTTAGACATAGTGTATCTGGATCTCAGCAAGCTATTAAACAGGGCTATCATATTTTTGTGGATGAGAAGTAAAGAGATGATAGAATAGATATGTGAATTCACATCTGGTCTTGAATGTCAACTTTGAGCTGGATTCCAATACTGTTGTAACAGCCTTCCTCTTAACCCTGTCCTACTCTACTTCTTATTAAACGCTCTAATAAACACTTAATGAGGAAAGCTCAGTGAATGTGTAGAAGATGCAGAATAGAGACGAATAGATTCCATAGCCAGTGACGTGTTCAGAAGTCAGAGGGTTCTCCACAAGGTAGAATGAAGAGTTAAAATGAACAAGATTAAATACAATAAGAATGCATATAAATGTATGTATTTTTGTTTAAAAATTAAACTATACAAAAACAGTATGAAAAAGACATGGGCCAACATTAGTATAGTGGTGGTAAAGGGGGAGTCTTAGGATCTTTATATATTGTAACTCACTGTGAGCCAAAGTGTGCACAGCTGCCAAGGATCGAATGTGATCTTGGACTACATTAATTATAGTATAATGGGAAGGTTAATTCCCTTGTAGTTGGTACCTGCCAAACTCTGCCTGGGTTTTTGTACTCAGATCATGGCAGTCTGACAAACTGCAATGGATCTGGTACAGGCAGCCAGGGTGGAAAAAGGTCTGGAACTAATGGTATGCTGGAGCCAGCTGGTACTCACTTGCTGGAAATTGCTAGATATTCAGGAATTTTGTGAGCTGGTTGTTAAGCTACTAAGTACCCTTAGTAGCTTGAAACGGGTCGTGGTGAGAGTATTTACACCATGGTAATCAGCAAATGCTGTAAATCAAGACTTTGTTTTCCAGACAGTGGTTCTGCCAGGGTACTACTGTCAATAATTCCCTGATATGAAGAGTGATTAAAGACAGACAGAGTGTTACATTCAATCAAAAAAAAAAAAGAAAAACTATAGTGGGGAGAGGATAAGGATTTCAGAGCAGTCTTTAAATACTTAAAGAGTTTAACTCCCATTTACCATTGCAACAAAAAGAATAAAATACCTAGGAATAAACCTACCTAGGGAGACAAAAGACCTGTATGCAGAGAACTATAAGACAGTGATGAAAAAAATTAAAGATGATACAAACAGATGGAGGGATATACCATGTTCTTGGATTGGAAGAATCAATATTGTGAAAATGACTATACTTCCCAAGCAATCTACAGATTCAATGCAATCCCTATCAAATTACCAATGGTATTTTTCACAGAACTAGAACAAAAAATTTCACAATTTGTACAGAAACACAAAAGACCCCGAATAGCCAAAGCAATCTTGAGAAAGAGAAACAGAGCTGGAGGAATCAGGCTCCCTGACTTCAGACTATACTACAAAGCTACAGTAATCAAGGCAGTATGGTGCTGGCACAAAAACAGAAATATAGATCAATGGAACAGGATAGAAAGCCCAGAGATAAACCCACACACATATGGTCACTTATCTTTGATAAAGGAGGCAAGAATATACAATGGAGAAAAGACAGCCTCTTCATTAAGTGGTGCTGGGAAAACTGGACAGCTACATGTAAAAGAATGAAATTAGAACGCTCCCTAACACCATCCACAAAAATAAACTCCAGATGGATTAAAGACCTAAATGTAAGGCCAGACACTATCAAACTCTTAGAGGAAAACATAGGCAGAAGACTCTATGACAGAAATCATAGCAAGATCCTTTTTGACCCACCTCCTAGAGAAATGGAAATAAAAACAAAAATAAACAAATGGGACCTAATGAAATTTAAAAGCTTTTACACAGCAAAGGAAACCATAAACAGGATGAAAAGAAAGCCCACAGAATGGGAGAAAATATTTGCAGATGAAGCAACTGACAAAGGATTAATCTCCAAAATTTAGTAGCAGCTCATGCAGCTCAATATCAAAAAAACAAACAACCCAATCCAAAAATGGGCAGAAGACCTAAATAGACATTTCTCCCAAGAAGATATACAGATTGCCAGCAAACACATGAAAGGATGCTCAACCCCACTAATCATTAGAGAAATGCAAATCAAAACTACAATGAGGTCTCACCTCACATCAGTCAGAATGGCCACCATCAAAAAATCTACAGACAATAAATGCTGGAGAGGGTGTGGAGAAAGGGGAATCCTCTTGCACCGTTGGTGCGAATGTAAATTGCTACAGCCACTATGGAGAACAGTATGGAGGTTCCTTAAAAAAGGAACTTAAAAAATAGAACTACCATATGACCCAGCAATCCCACTACTGGGCATATACCCTGAGAAAACCATAATTCAAAAAGAGTCATGTACCACAATGTTCATTGCAGCTCTGTTTACAATAGCCAGGACATGGAAGCAACCTAAGTGTCTATTGACAGATGAATGGATAAAGAAGATGTGGCACATGTATACAACAGAATATTACTCAGCCATAAAAAGAAATGAAATTGAGTTATTTGTAGTGAGGTGGATGGACTTAGAGTCTGTCATACAGAGTGAAGTGAGTCAGAAAGAGAAAAACAAATACCGTATGCTAACACATATATATGGAAACTAAAAAAAAAAAAAAAAAAAAGGTTCTAAAGAACCTAGGAGCAGGACGGGAATAAAGATGTAGATGTAGAGAATGGACTTGAGGACACACGGAAAGGGAAGGGTAAGCTGGGACGAAGTGAGAGAGTGGCATGGACATATATACACTACCAAATGTAAAATAGATAGCTAGTGGGAAGCAGCTGCATAGCACAGGGAGATCAGCTTGGTGCTTTGTGACCACCGAGAGGGGTGGGATAGGGAGGGTGGGAGGGAGATGCAAGAGGGAAGAGGTATGGGGACATATGTATATGTATAGCTGATTCACTTTGTTGTAAAGCAGAAACTAACACACTATTGTAAAGCAACTATACTGCAATAAACAAGTTAAAAAAAAACTTAAAAGAGTTTAGATTTTCTTTCTCAGCAAATCAGAGCAGTCTTCTCCAACACTCCCATCTTTATGGACAGAACAGCCTGAGCTCTCACAACCTCCCCACCCATCCAGAGGTGTGGCCCCAACCGCCAGCCACTAGTGAGTTTCTCATATTATGTTTAAAAGTTATGGGAATCTTACAGTTTGCTCCATAAATGATCCATATCTCTCTGAATATAAAAATAATGGATTGAAGAGGCACTTCTCAAATTTTTCTGTGTATGAATCACCTGGGGATCTTGTTAACATGTAGGTTCTAATTGAGTAGGTCTGGAGGAAAGACTGAGATTCTGAATTTCTCAGAAGCCCCCAGGTGGTGCCAGATCTGCTGGTCTGTGCATACTCTGAGTAGCAAGGGTTTAAATTATGGACTAGTCTCTTTTCTTGCCTTTTTTCCCCCCCAACTCCATCTTCCAGTAAATTCAGCACCCAGGGTGTTTAATCTGTATTTAATGTCTGTCTCCGATAGAGACACAAGCTTCTGGGGGGTATGTACATGTGCCTCTGAAAAACTCAGAGTTAAAACTTTTTAGACTTACTTGTATTTCATCATTTGTTCTCTTGTAGAATTCCTTTTTATTGAACAGCACTGCAGCCTTTGTACTTTCTGTCCATCCTGAGTATCATTATGAGAAACAGTGGAGGAAATTCATTCTTTGACCCATTGTAGGAAAATTGTCAAGGGTGTCATCTACCTTGTTACGTTCTGTTCTCTGTTTGAGGACTCAAAGGAACTTCAGTTTTATTTCTAGCAATTGCTTCTTCTGAACAATTTATTCTTTTTGATCTTACCAATACCCTGAATCTCGTAATTGAGTGCATTTTCCTCTTTGACTCAACATTCATTCAACATATACTGGTTGAGCACCTGCATGGGGACACAGCAGAGAACAAAATGGACGCATTTTCCTGTTCTCATGGAGCCTTTTTGCAGTTTCTCTTCCTTGTCATTGGTAGGAAGCATCTGACTGTTAGGAAATACAGAACCACATTGGAGGCCACCTCCAACAACCCTAAAAGACCTGGTAAGGAAGACATTTCCGGTTTGAATCTGGCTCCTGGGTGTGTGAATTTCTAACCCTCATCTTCTCTTTACTGGATTCTCTCAACTTTTCATTTTTCTCTTTGGATACCCTGTGCATACTATTAGTTGTAAGCTGCCTCAAATCCTCTATGGAATGAGGCAGTATGTAAATAACTCATTAAGTATGTGGAGCTGGAAAAATCAGAACTAAAGCCAATGCAGTAAAGTTATAGGGAATCACACTTTAGCCTCATGTACAAACAGTCTAATGTCCTGAAAACAAATGGCTCACCTTATAATATAGTGATGTTTTGGACACTGATATTGGCAGTTCACCTTTGGGGAGTTTTGACATGGTGCTGCCCGACCTGAAGGGCGTTCGTACTAGATAATACCGCAGGTGCCTTTCAATAATCGGATTGTATAGAACTGTCCATGATTTCAGTTCTTCTGCAGGCACAACAATGGCTCCTCCTTTCCCTACTAGCCCCAGTATCTTTTGGAGAAGATGAATTCTTTAGGGAAGATGGTGGGCTCTGGGGAATCCCACATGTCGGGGTGGGGGAAGTTTTGGAGAGGGGCTTCTGCCAGAAAAGCAGCCCAGGGCTCAAATCCTCCACCTGGGGTGTGTTTTGTGACACTCACTAAAATCTAAACTCCTGCTTTTTCTTCTAACTTGTCTTGATCCAATTCATGGTTTTCCTCAGATGAATAAAATATCCTTGTATTTATAGTGGATGCCGTAAACCAGCCAGCCATCGTATTTTTTACATCGTAAGCAGCTGCTGTCTGAGCCAACACAGAGTAAGAGAGGCCGATTTGTATTTTTACAACCAGATACGAAGCCAGCTTTCAGTAATTCGGGAAGCACGTGCTGCCACTTGTGATCCTTAGGGTGCTAATGTTTAAATGAGTCCCTAAAGGTTGCAGAGACTACAGTTAATATAAGGCTGAAAGGCAGCCCCATTTTCGCCACTTACTCGAAAACAGGAAATTTTAAAGAATTAATTGATTTTAACTTCAATATGAAATATTGGCACTTGTGATGATACTACTCTGTGAGTAGATAGAGGCAGCATTTATGACCTTTTTAACTACATTCCATTCACTGAAAAATGACAACTATGCTAAAGAAATACTTTCCTCCTTGCTGCTGGCTTCTCCCAGTGAGAGCTTTTAGCAAAGGGCATAGAAAGTCCTGCCAATAAATAACAAAAATTTACTATCCCCACCATCATTTTACAGTCTTGCCCTCCCACAAGAGGAACACGGAGAGCAGAATAGATGAAATCAACCTGCTTTGCTCAGCACCAAGGACATGTCATTACTCAAACTGGGCGACTAAGGGGGGGGGGGAATTAGTCTAGAAGAAATACACAGACTGAAAATGATGTTGCCCCAGACATGTTTTGTGGTGATTGTTGCCGTCATAGTCATTATTCCAGTTTTCCACCGCTAATGGCTATCTGCCCCAGTTCTTCCAGTGCCACAGAAATCAGAATTGTCTTCACCTTCTGAAGACACCGAAAGACAGAAATCCCTTGAGTCGAAAGCCATCTAGAAGGAATCATTTCTGTGTTCCTTTTGTGGGACTGAACATTCCCCTTCTATACGAGAGAGACTAGGATGCTTTAGAAAGCGCATCTTCAGACTCCTTGAATTGAGGAAGGAAAAGAGACAGAGCCAGAAAGAGCTTAACTGGAATGAAAAGCATTTTCCTGGACACTGCTCTCCTGGATTAATCAGGTCCAGCATGGGCGGCATAAAGAGCTTCTTGGGGAAAAATTCCCTTCTTGTATGACTATTTCTAGCCAGGCTGCATGCAGAGGAGTGCCTTCTAGCCTTTGGTCCGGGCCATTGCAAGCAGAATCCAAACAACTGTTTGTTATTCCTATAAGGAACTTTGATGATCTGAAAGGAAATAGCAGGATGTACGAAAAGACCCAAATTTCTCTCCATTAGTGGTTTCAGGGGCTCTTGGTGTAGCGATTCTTGAAATTACAATTACAGTTCACGAAGTTTCTCAGACAAAGCCCAGCTATTAGATTTGGTTTAAGAAAAGGAGCAGGGAGTGCTCAGCCTCTATTTCAAAGAACCTCAGCTTTACCCTCCTTGTCTAAGTCCTGAGGAAAATAACTTGCACTGGGGGGGGGGTGTGTGGAAAAAATGTATCTTTCTTCCTTCGTAAGCACGTCTTTTTAAAACTTAGCCCAAGTTCTCTCTTTTTCCCCATGATCTGGGGCTTAATTCCCATATGCAGGCTATTATTGTCATAGCTAGTCCCTTGCTGCTCTAAATACATCTTTTATAATGCTGCAGATTTCAACACTTATTACTCTTTCGGTTACAGCAGTGGTATACCCAAACGCTCCCCAAGCAAGACATGCACAAGAGCAAGAGGCAAGGCACCAATGATTAGGTGGGTGTCTACGATGAATCAGGCACTGGGCTAGTGTGAGACTGGTGGAAACGCCTAGTGGCCTGGTGGAAGCCTCCATCCATATGCTGTGAGGATAGTATAATGGGCCCCACCGTAGAGATGGAGGAAATGAGGCTCCCTTTGCAAGGAGATTCAGCCATTCTCCCAAGTTTCGACAATTTGAAGCCAGATAGTCTGACCTCAGAGCCCATGCTTTCTGATATGCCAAACTGCCTCTTGCTGAGGACAGATGATTTAGTCTCCATTTAGCAGATGGCAATATTTAAGGCTAAGAAGGTTTCTAACTTTCCCAAACTCTCACAGTAATCCTTGCCAGGTTGATGTTTCTGGAAGTCTGTTTACTGTACCAAGCCATTCAGTACAGGAACTCCAAGACAGATAATCTGGCTGAATCAAAGTGTTGCCGGAGCAGTGTATAGACTATTTAAGAGAAGCTCCAACTTGATTATGGAACCTATCAAGAGTCATCTTATACAGGGACTTCCCTGGTGGTGCAGTGGTTAAGAATCCACCTTCCAATGCCGGGGACACGGGTTTGACCCCTGGTCCAGGAAGATCCCACGTGCCATGGAGCAACTAAGCCCATGTGCCACAACTGTGGCCCGTGAGCCACAACTGCTGAACCCGTGTGCCACAACTACTGAAGCCCACGTGCCTAGAGCCCGTGCTCCGCAACAAGAGAAGCCACCGCAAGAGAAGCCACGGCAATGAGAAGCGCGCACACTGCAACGAAGACTAGCCCCCACTTGCCACAGCTAGAGAAGGCCCGTGCGTAGCAACGAAGACCCAACGCAGACAAAAAAAAAAAAAAAAAGTCATCTTATACAGTCTTCCTTCGGTGTCCGTGGGGGGTTGGTTCCAGGACTCCCACGAATTCCAAAATCTGCGGATGCTCAAATCCCTTGTATAAAATGGCTTAGTACACTCGGTCCTCCGTATGCACGGGTTTCGCATCCGTGGATTCAGCCAACCGCAGATCAAAATACCAAGTGTCGACTGTACTCAGTGTAAAGAATAGCTTCAGATCAGAGCTTTCCTTGGAGATGGTAGAATCCTTCCACTATGACATCTACCAACTTGGTTATGTTATACTGTCTCATCGGTGGCCTGCAGCCATTCATCTTTACTATTTTGTTGCACTAGCTCATTACTGGGGTTTCCTGTCTTCATAACAGCAACGTGGGATTCTGATTTCCCTCTTCAGCTATGCAAGCATGGTACCCATTAGTATTGAGTCATGAGTCAACAGCTGTGTTTCTACACTATTCCTGGAACCACAGCACAGAGAATAAATATGCACTCCAATAGGTCTCATCGTAGCTGTTCCTGGATACTGCAAACCATGCAAGGTTAGCAGAATGGGACAAGGACACCTCCCCCTTACTTATACAAACCCACCCTGGGCATCTGTGTCTGGGGAGGACCCCCCGGATTTCTACATAACTCATGGCAGAGTCAGGTCAGGGCAGTAGATAGACTCTAGTAGGGGACTGTGGTGAAGGCTCATATCTGGTCACTAAAATCCATTCTCCCCATCTTCCATAGTAATAGAGTTGTTGCTGGATACGTTGAATACCTCTCCCGTGTTCTTGCATTTGAGCCCCTCTGTACAGCGGACAGTATATTTAAATGTAATGCCTAGCTACACATTTCCTAGCATTCCTTGCAGTTATTTGTGGCCATCTGACTATGCTCTAGACCAGTGGTTCTCAAAGAATCACCATCATCTGAGAGTTGGTTAGAAATGCAAGTTCTTGGGCCCCACCCAAGAAACTCTGGGGTTGGAGCCCGCAGTCTGTATTTTAACAAGCCCTCCAGGGGATTCTGATGCAGGCTAATGTTCTTGAAAACGGAATGTGAGTAGAAATAATGTGTGTCCCTTCAATGCCTAGGTCTAAAGACATTGAATATGCCTCTTCCATGCTTTCTTGCTACTTCCAGGCTAGAACCAGACAAGCTTTAACCATGCAGGTAGTGACAATGCTTTAGGGAAGGTTTTATGCTAAGTTTTATGCCAGTGTGATGAAGCTAAAGAATCTTTCAGACTTAAGTTTAAATGCATAGGGTGAAAAACATAGGATTAAAAATAATTTGTATTTATCAAGCCTGTGAAATTATACTATATGTACATTTTTAGTAATGCATTAACTAACAAGATCTGGTAGTGGGTCTAATGACTTCCATAAATCCAACATATCTGCAACAATTGTAATATGATAGGGAGAGTATCTGTGATTTCTATTGGTGACAAAGTCCCAGGTACTGCTAGTACTATTATGGGTTGTTGTCTACATTCATAATGTAAGGAAATGCTGAGTTTCATTTAGGGATTTGTGGTAGGCTGAATAATGGTCCCCAAAGGTATCCATGACCTAATCCTCAGAACCTGTGACTTTTACCTTACGTGGTAAAAGAGACTTTACAGCAAATGTGGTTAGATTAGGATACTGAGATGGAAGATCATCCTGGATTATTCAGGTGAGCCCTAAACGTAATCACAAGTGTCCTCCTGACCTCCAGAGCTGTAAGAGAATAAATTTGTGTTGTTTAAAGTCACTAAGTTTGTAGTAACTTGTTACAGCAGCAGTAGGAAACTCATATAAGGTTAGTTAAAATAATGGTAATTTTCCCCCATCCAAGTTCATGAACCTCCAGAATTCTATCCATGGGCCCCCCAGGTTAAGAACCCTTACCTCTAGGGGTTTGGCAAGCTACAAAGTGGAAGGAACCTGGGTCCCTGAATGACTCTAGGAGGCAGAGCTGCTTGGGTTCTCTTTGTTATAGTACCTTAGCTTCCCTTACGTATTATGGGGAGTAGGAAATTCCTCAAGAGGAGGTAGGGAATAGATCTAAGGAAATCATATATGGACAGGAGAAAGAATCCATAGCACCCCAGCCCATCAGACTAAGGAGCGAACAGCGCTGTTGAGCAGTCAGGGCTGGAAAGCCAACAACCAGAAAGTTCAAACATTAGTCAAATGTGAAGAAATAAAGAAAAGAATATCTAGTTTTAATTATGCAGTTTAATTTTTTTCATATCAATGAATGAAAAATGTCTAAATTCACTCTGGGGTAGAACTATATAAATTATTATTAGAAGGTGATTATAATTTAATTACAGTTTTATTTCATTTAATACCTCAAATGCTTTCCTGGAAAGTTAAGGGAAAAATCTATCCATTTTTTTCTTGAATATAATTATGATTTTGGAGCTTCCATCAATATACAAAATTCAACTTGATCTTTATACATCAGCAGTTTTACACATCAGGAAAAGAATTTTTTAAAAATACCAATTATAATGATAACAGAAGTATATAAGGTATCTAAGAGTAAATCTAACAAAAATGTGTAAGAATTCTATGGAATAAATTATAAAACTTTATTGAAAGGTGTTAAAGACCTAAATCAGTCATTTATGCACATACTATGTTCATAGATAAGAGGATTCTACTCTCCCCAAATGTATCTACAAATTCAATGGCATTCCAACAAGCTTGATCTTGGCATGCTGTTTCTAAAGCATACATGAATGGTAATGCCCAAGGATAGCCCTAAAGAAAAGAAAGCAGGTGGAGAAATTTGACTCCCCAAATATCATGACTTGCTATGTAACTATAGTAAAGACAATGTACTCTTGACAAGGGCTAGACAATGGGAGAGAAAAGAAACCCCAGACACAGACTCATACATATATGAAAACCTGATATGACAGTTATAATTGAAAATTGGGAAGAAAAAAATGAACTATTCAATACACGGTTGTGGGAAAATCGGCTATTCCTAAGGGGAAGGAATGGAAATGAATACCTACCTCACCATACACCATATGAAATGAACCTTTACTTTATTATACACAAACATCCATTCCAGATGGATTAAGAACTTAAATGTGAAGGGCAAACCTTAAAAACTTTTAGAAGAAAACAAGAAAATATTGATATGACCACCCTGGGGGGAGGGAATGATTTCTTAAATAAGACACAAAAAGTTTAAACTTTAAAGAAAAAGCTTGATGCATTTGGTTACATTAAACTTCAGGACTTCTTTATATAAAAAGTCACCATTAATAGAGTGAAAAAATAGCCACAATTTGAATGAAGATATTTGGCATGTTGTTTCTAACAAGTTTTTTTGTTAGAAAACTGACAAATAATTCTTTTTTTTTTAAACGTCTTTATTGGAGTATAATTGCTTTACAGTGGTGTGTTAGTTTCTGCTGTATAGCAAACTGAATCAGCTATACATATACATATATCCCCATATCTCCTCCCTCTTGCATCTCCCTCCCACCCTCCCTAGCCCACCCCTCTCAGTGGTCACAAAGCACCGAGCTGATCTCCCTGTGCCATGTGGCTGCTTCCCACTAGCTATCTATTTTACGTTTGGTAGTGTATATATGTCCATGCCACTCTCTCACTTCGTCCCAGCTTACCCTTCCCCCTCCCCATATCCTCAAGTCCATTCTCTAGTAAGTCTGTGTCTTTATTCCCGTCTTGCCCCTAGGTTCTTCAGAACTTTATTATTATTATTATTCCATATATGTGTGTTAGCATACGGTATTTGTTTTTCTCTTTCTTACTTCACTCTGTATGACAGACTCTAGGTCCATCCACCTCACTACAAATAGCTCAATTTCGTTTCTTTTTATGGCTGAGTAATATTCCATTGTATATATGTGCCACATCTTCTTTATCCATTCATCTGTTGATGGACACTTAGGTTGCTTTCACGTCCTGGAACAAATAATTCTTATCCAGAATGTATTGTATGTATATGTTATCCATTTTTTATATAAACACACACATCTTTGTGTATGTGTGTGTGTGTGTGTGTGTGTGTGTGTGTTCTATTGCTGTGTAACAAATAAGCCCAACACTTAGAAGTTTAAAGCAACACACCTTTATGATCTCACAGGTTCTGTAGGTCAGGAATCTGGACAAGGTTTAGTAGCATCCTCTGCTTCAGGCCCTCTCACAGGTGGCAGTCGTCTCAAAGACTGACTGGGCGGGATCCACTTCCAAGCTCACACTCACGTGGTTGTTGGCGGGATTCCGTTCCTCGTGAGTTGTTGGACTAGGGCCTCAGTTCCTCATGAGCTGTTGGCAGGAGGCCTCTCTCAGTTCCTTGATACGTGGGCCAATCCATAGAGCCTCTCACACATGGCAGTTGGCCTCATCGGGGGAGCAAGCCAGAGGGCAGAAGAGGGTGCCAGCAAGAGAGAGCGTGCTAGCAAGGCACAATCACAGTGTTTTGTAACCTAATCTTGGAAGGGACACCTTATCACTTTTGACATATTCCGTTTGTTGGAAGCACATCACTAGGTCCAGTCCACACTCAAGCGGAGGGGTTACACGAGAGCATGAGTATCAGGAAGTGGGGATCATTGGAGGTCATCTTAGAAGTCTGCCTATTACAATACATATTAACCCAATAGAAAATTATGCAGAAGTCTTTAACAAATATTTTACAGCAAGAGAAACACAAATGACCATACACAATTGGAAAACTGTTTATTTCATTAATAAATTAATTATTAATACCACGGTGAGATACCATTTCATGCCTACCAAAATGCAAAACTGAGACGTGACTGTAACAATTGTTGATTATTTCTGTATCTTGGAGCAATACTATTCCTTATACACTGTTGATAAGTGTGCAAATTGGTACAGCAAAATTTTGGAAAAGAATTTGGCATTACCTAGTAAAGTTCACATTCAGAAACCTTCAGCCTGCTAATTTTACTCTAAAGAAACCCTGTGCATGTGCCCCAGGAGAGATGTATAACAATGTACATAGCAGCCTTATTTATGATAGGCAAAAACTGAAAAAGCAATGTCCAACGCTCGTAAAATGAATAAATAAATTGTGATATAGCCATACAGTAGAATAATATACAGCGGTGAAAATGGATAAATGATACCTATACACATGAACGTGAAGAAACATAAAAAAAGCGTAGAATTGAGTGAAATGAGCAATGCACAAAAATACAGTATGATTCCATTTATGTAAAGTTCAAGGACAAGAAAAGCCAAATAATTTATATATCTCTATCTCTATCAAGGACGTGATTAACAAGAGTAGAATAATGGTCTTCTGAGGTGAGCGATTGAATAGTATCAGGGAGGAGACACACAGGAGTTTCAAAGGTGTTGGGCAGTGTGTACTTAAGTGGATTTCTTTATTTGTTATCTCAGCACTGAACCCACAGTACGTTATTTTGTGTATATGGGTTTTCAAGCTAAAAATGTATGGAAGAATAACCACAGCTGATATTTATTCAGCATTCCTCTGTGCCAGCCACTTTGCAGATGTTCTTATTGAAAGAATGAATTCTGTGCTTTTATTTTTATTTATTTATTTTACTTTCAGGAGTGTTTACCTAAAACAAAATAGAACATATTTTGTTTAAAGCAAGGGTGAAATGATGCGATAATAAAAACAATGAGGGGCTTCCCTGGTGGTGCAGTGGTTGGGAGTCCGCCTGCCGATGCAGGGGACATGGGTTCGAGCCCGGGTCCGGGAGGATCCCACATGCCGCGGAGCGTCTGGGCTCGTGAGCCATGGCTGCTGAGCCTGCGCGTCGGGAGCCTGTGCTCCGCAACGGGAGTGGCCACAACAGTGAGAGGCCCGCGTCTACCGCAAAAAAAAAAAAAAAAAAACAATGAGGAAAATACTAATACCCAGTTCAAGAAGAATTTTGCCTTTTTACAGAATACAGAATTTAAAACCATTTACTCTACCCATAGAACCCTCTTTGTTGTAGAGGGCTATCCTGCATACTCTAGGATGTTAAGCAGTGTTCCTGGCCTTCACCCCCTAGACGCCAGTAGGACCCCTTCCCCAGTTGTGACAAAAATGTCTCCAGACACTGCCAGATGTCACCTGGGAGGCACAATTGTCCCTGGTTGAGATCCACTGAACTAGATGGTCTTGACATGTTCAGTGGAAGTACATATAAAGGGAACCTATCACGTGTCTATTTCATATTCCCTTGGTAGTTCTTGTTCATTCATTTATTTGCCCAACATTTATTGAGGTACATTCTCTGAGAACTAAATGTTGAGTAGCTTTAGTAGTTATGTCATCACTCCAGGTCTCTTGAACATTACTCACTTGCCAGCTCAGAAAGTACCCAATAGTTTATAATCACCATTCTGCAGTTTTTTAAGTTTCAAGTTTATTTTAAAATAAATAGAAAGGTAGACTTCGGCAGGATTCAAAGATGTATTAGTGACCAGTAGGCTTTTACTGACCTTAAAGGGGGCCACTTATCCCCTCCACAACTCAGGGCTAATGCAGTTTCTTTGAAGTTTTGTTGGGTTTAGCATATGAGGAGCTTCCAGCTATGTAAATTCAGTGGCTGCTTTAATTGATTAAATCGTAACCTGAGCTAAGTGCATATGCTGAAAGCAAGATTGACCTGTATTAAAAATTTAAGGAAAGGACATTTAAAAAAGTGAATGCACGCACTTATATGCATGCATAGATATTTTTTCTACTCTGCAATGAGAAAGATTTTCAATATCTCTGTACATATTAAGTGTAGGCTGCAGACTTTATCAAGCCCTTTGGATGTTCATTTTGTTCGCTTAGTCATTTTGAAGACTCTCCTCTAGCTGTGCATGATTTGCTCTTTCCCTTTCCTTGCTCATATTTTTAAATTGTGCATTTACAAGGAATAAAAAGAAACTCCTAACTTGCAGTGTAATTGTGCATGAGGAGTGTGTATTTTGGTCCCTGCCGCTATGTCAGAGCCTCAGAGCGAGGATGCTGTTGCCATAGAGACAGAGATGTTGAGCTGGTTTCATCACCTTTGCCCTGCTATTTAAAATCATACTCACAGCAAAGCTCTGATAGACATAGGGCTTCCTCTGGTAGGTCAATCACCTCCTCCCTTTTTCTCTTTTGAAAACAGCAACTTGGCAGATTAATGCCATTTTCATTTATGACTGTTATAAAATGTAATGTAAATATCCTCCTGCACAGAATGAATGGGTAGCTCTTTGTGTTGTTTTGTTCCAGAATGAAACTGAAATTCCTTGAGAGTTTGCCAAAACCAGTTCCTTCAATGGGTTCTGCTTAGGGTTCTACCCTCTCTCTTGGCTCTCTGACAGTACCAGAGCAGTGGTTAGAGAACAGAGAGATGCCAAGGACATCACGGGATGAGGCGAAAAGCAATAGAAAGGAAGTTAATCACAGGCTTTAAAAACGTTGTTTGAACAGACCCCACTGTCTTTGGGAGTAGGCACTGTTTTACACTTGTGGTGGATGAGTGGGCCAGTGCTGCCTTTCTGGAGGCAAGTTGCTAATACATATCAAAAGCCTTAAAAATGTCCTTTGCCCCATCAGTGACAGTCCTAGCAAGTTTTTCTAAGAGAACATACCTGAGTGTAAACAAAGATTTGCACACAGGATTATTCATCACAGTTTTATTTATTTATTAAATATGAGTGAAGTCATATTTTAACAATTGAAGGAAGTTAATTAAGTTAATTAAAGACCTTCAGGTTTTTGGAGGGTTTTGTTTTTTGTTTTTTTTGGTTGCGCTGTGAGCCTTGCAGGATTTTAGTTCCCTGACCAGAGATCGAACCCGGGCCCTTGGCAGTGAAAGTGCCGAGGCCTAACCACTGGACCACCAGGGAATTTCCATCACAGTTTCAGAAACATGTCCATAAAAGGGAATTGGCTTAATTAATTTTAGTACGTCACACAATGGAATACTAGGCAACTGTATTAAGTAATAGTGCGCAGAAGCTTATTTATTAACCTCAAAAGATGTTCAAGTGATACTATTTAATAAAAAAAAAGCAGGTTACAAATCAGTAATCCTAAGTATGTTTGTATTCCATAAAAAGTAATTGTAGAAACATACACGTATACATTTGGGGAAACTGGAAGGTTATGTGCCACATTTTGGTTCTGTGAGTGTTGCTGTCATTTCTTCTTTTTACTTCTCGAATTTATAAGTCTTACAGTGACCTTCCATTACTTGTATAATTTAAAAAGTCTATTAATAAATAACTAATTTTACTTACGTAAAATATTTTTTAATTAAAAAAAGTCCTAGAAGCTTTCCTTAAAGAAAGGGAATTTTTATTCAGTGTCCCAAGAATTCCAAGACTAACTCACTGTCTTCTGTTCTCAAATTGATTCTTCGCAAATTTGGGCAGGGGTGGCCATTTATTATTTTGGGCCCCACGAAAGACGGCCAGTTAAATCCAGTTGAAAGCATTGAACCTACTGAATTTTTGAGCTACTGTCAACCACTGTCCAGAACAGCCCCCAAGAAAGCAGGTCTCACACTATCACCTCGCAGAACTTCCGGCTCCCCAAGTAACGACATCCGTGAGGGCCAGCTCTATAGAGGGGAGGCACCAGCTGCCGTGAGAGCTGAGATGAGCTGCAGATGAAGGGATTCAATAGTCCCATCTCTGCCCTCTCAGAACCCTGCCAATGGAGATTCAGGGATGGGGGTGGGGAATAAACCTTGAGCAAATCATAAATAAACTTGCGGCAAGGATGTGATTTCAACTCTCCATGCATGTTCCCTCTCTCTCTCTTTCTCTCTCTCTCTCTCTCTCTCTCTCTCTCTCTCTCTCTCTCACACACACACACACACACACACACACACACCCTGCAGATGAATTTGATATTACCAGTGGCAGCTTTTCCCAGTATGAAGGAAGGAGGGTGGTGGTGAAAGAGTCTTCCCTTGTCACCTGTATTTATTATTTCCTTTCCTAATGGAGAAATTTTTGTGAGTCCAAAATAATGTGCAGAAGCGTTTGATGTGAACAGCTGAGACACAACTTCCGTGCTCATTACTCGGTAACTCTTCCCCCACTCCAGTTGTCTCAACACTGTCACACCAAACCAGATAAACTCTTGGGGCACAACAGAGCATACGACAGCCTGAACGAGATTTCCATGAACCCACTGTAAATCGTGGGTACCATATTAACTGTGGAGATCTGCAAACTGCCTGGTGGGAGGAGTGGTCCTTTCCAACACCCCTTTGCTGCTCCGCACCCCCGGAGGGGCGTGACCTTCATTCTCTGCCTGGCCAGGAAGGGAAGCTGAGGTCCCCGAGTTCCCCCTGACCTGCCTCAAAACTTCACCCTCAGGTTTCCATTGAGTGCCTGCTCTCCGGGAGTCCAGAAATGGCCCTGACGCTGGACAGGCGAGGCAGATCAAAGGCATAATGCCTCCTCAGGTTGCCTCTAACTGAGCACTTCAAACGGTAGCCTTTAATCACAAGAGCAGCATCTGCATGGGCTTTGGATTTTGAAAAACAATATTGGCCACAAGGTACCAGACAGAAAGGTCTAGAAAAAAGCACTAAAATACAGGGGAGAAAAGATATGTCCATACTAAATATAAGGCAGGCCATTGCTTTTTAATTTCCCCAATATTGCTTTATATATGGTACTTTTTTTAAAAAAAAAAAAAAGGTCAGGATGTACCTGTATTTCAGATTAGCTCAACCGAGTTTTACTTAACCTCTCTGTGCCTCACTATTCTCTTCTGTAAAATGGTAACAGAAATAGAAGATACCCCATAGGTTTGTTCTGAGAGTGAAATGAATTAGTATGTGTAACCCCCTCAAAGCCCCTGGCATGTGGTGAATGCTCAGTAATTACCGTTATCATTGTCACTGTCGTTATCATTGCCAAGCATCCCTTACTACCAGGCCCTCCGCTGAGAGTTGTATGCGTAATAGTTGAATCTTTATTATTGAACTATATCATTCCACTGTGTGAACACTAGTTATCCACTCTTCTACCAATGAACACTTGAGTTTTTTGGCTATTATTAATAAAGCTGCTATGAACCATCTTGTACTTGTCCTTTGCAGGACATATGCACCCATTTCTTTTGGGTACACACCTTGGAGTATAATTACTAGGTCACAGTTCAGCTTCAGTAGATACTGCCAAATAGTTTCCAAAGTATTGCCGATACTTACTTGTTAGGCACTTATTTTGTGTCAGGCATGGAACCATGGAGCTACAGGGTAAACAGAACACAGATTTAGAAGCACTACCCGCCCCCCCCCCGACCGAATAGCATTTGAAACATCTTGGCTTTTACTATCCCCCTTTATCTTCCAGTAGAACATAATGAGTGCCACAGAACTGATAGGAGAGTTGAGAAGCAGAAAATGCCAGCAATGTGCTTACAGTCTCCCAGATCACAAAGCCAGTTAGCAGCAGAACTGGAATTAGTAGAGGAACAACAACAGCAAAATTCCACTCTTTGGTCTATACACCTTGGTCATAAACCTTCAAAGGGAAGCCATCCTCGGGTTTATGCAGTAGTGGGCAGTTCCTGCCCCTGCCTGCCTTTATTAGACTAATGTGCAGTACATGAGCAGAGTGTATCTCGGACCCTAGGGAGCTCCTGAAATCCTTGTCTGTGCTCTTGAAAATCCCAGAATTGAGCTACCTGAGCTAATCCTTAGTTTGGCTCCAGGAGAAGGCAAACAAGAGGAATATCAGCTGTTACCTTTCCCTCGGCGTAAGAAAACTGGATATCTTAAGAAAAAAGAGAGAAATAACATATTCTGGTACCTAGAGTTAAATGTTCTCCTTGCCACAGATCAGTACATTCTAAACTCAGCGTGGGGATGAATGGATACGAACAGTCCTGGGTAGAGGGGATAGACCATGGTTTCTCCACCTTGGCACTATTGATATTTTGGGCTGGATAACTCTCCGTCGTTGGGGGCTGTTCTGTGTATTGTAGGATGTTCAGCAGCATCCCTGGCCTCCACCCGTAGATTTAAGTAACACCCCCTAGCCCCAGTTGGGACAGCCAAAAATGTCTCTAGACATCGCCAAACGTCCCTTGGGGGGCAAAAGTGTCCCTGCCTGAACCACTGGGATATGCTTATGTTAAGAATGTGGGACAGTTGAACTTTTATATTTTTCATCATTTCAAATCCTGAACATGTAAAGATTGTAAAGCAAAAGGGCTGACATTTAATATCACAGAACTTTGATACTCTCTAGACAAGTGTCAGGAACACTTAGTCTTTTACTTCTTTAAGGGAAATACACTAGAATGCTAAAAAGAGTAATAAACAGAAAATCCCATTTCAATTCTTGAAAAGTCTGAATTATTCAATTTTTCAGTATGATCTTATTTCAAATTCGGCAGTGAGTTCTTCAGTTACTTCTTTGTTGAATAATAATTTGCCATCGCATATCGGTTATATATTAATAGATATTTCCAAAGGGCTTTAAGGTCTTTGAAAACAATTTCTTCTCTTAAATGCTTAGTTCTTGTTGATATTATTGATATATGTGATTTTCTCTATCGCTGAATAAAAGCTTTGGTAAACAGATGCTAAAATTTTGGACCTTGTCTAATTATGTCCAGCTGGGTCAGAGGATTATTTATTCCAAAGAAGGAACTTCTTTCCCATTATGATAAAGGTTTAACACTTTGTATCTCTCATTCAGTTAAAGAAAGCAATTACTGAGCACTTACTAGGTGCTCTGCCCTGGGGATATAATGATCCACACGACAGGCTCAGAGAGCATGCTGGTGGTGTTAGGTGGAAAGGGCACTACTGAGCCATCAATAGTGGCAAGTTCTTAGTTCTGATCTGCCAGTGGCCAGCTCTGAGACCTTTGGAGGGGCACTCCGTCTTTCTAGAACCATCTATTAAATGAGATAGATAGATTAACTGAAATGGCAGACAGTGCCAACTCACATCAACTGCTATTGGCTACCCAGAGCACTTGATTTGTGGGCTCCATCTTCACTCAATGGCAGAGAAGGCTATCATTGATTACTGACGTCTGCCATGGGCACACTATGGGAAACGGATAGCACCCCACATGAATTCGCCATCCCTGGATTCCTGAGGCATCAGATTCTATGATTTGCAAGAAATCTCCCTTCCCGCTTCAGTATAGTTTAGCGTGGGAGAGCAAGGTTATTTAAGTTTCTTACTTTGGAAACAGGCTGTATTCTCCCTTTCCCCTTATCCTCCGCTTCTAATTCTCTTGGTCCTAGAGAAGAATTGTAAGTTATTCCACAATATAATTCCCCCTAAGTTTAGTCTGCAATATTCTCTGACATCTTGTTCTGTCTTTGAAAAGATCAAATTAGGCAAAATTTGACCTCCCTTCATTCAGGGCTGTTTTGGGTAAATGATTTTTCAGTGCAGTGAGAGATGACTGTTTTCTTAATTTTGAGTAGATGAAAATAGACACCAATCAACAAACCTTTGGCTAAGGGGAAAAATCTTTTAAACTCACATTTTGCTTCAATTACATTGAGGACAAAGGAGCACATTGCACCCTGTGCATGAATAGATGCTCCATTATTCAAAACAACATCAACGAGCATTCTGACCCCTATAGAAAATATGCAGTCACTGTTTAATTCAATGGTAGGATGCGAATTTAAATTCCCAGAAGGGGAAGACTGTTAATGCCATTTAAATTGGTTGTAAATTACAGATAATACGCTTGAGACCCCCGAATACAGATTAGTGGAGTATTGCTTTAGGAACTCAATTCTAGTTTGAACTTACTGTGTATTTATCTATGAAATATAAAGCCATGAAGGCTTGTTTACAGCTCTATTTTATTGCCTATCTTTTTTATTTCTGAAGCAAATATTTCACTTTTAAATGCCACGGAGATGGTTCAGCGTAGCGTAAAGAACTATAAAGAAATGCCATGATGTTAAAGACAGATTAGCACCCTCAGAGGCAGCTCCTCATTAAAAAACAAACAAACAAAACAAAACAAAACAAACCTAACACAGGGACACTACAACGGAATTTAATCAAGATACCACACTAGCTGACTCTTCTTTTTACCTCGTTTCTGTTGGTGTTCCTGCAGTTTAAAAATCCCAGAGTCACAAGACAATCGTGAGTTTCAGAAATTAGGGGCTGGCTGTGATTAGCTCTTGCTGCTAAAGTATATCGGCCACTTAGAGGTTGTTTCTCATTTTCACAGATTAACTAATCATGAGTGGGATGCCTGATGGGCGAGTCTTTGTTGGAAGAATCATTCCTTAAGAACAAGGGCTTTTCAGAAGGAGAAAGTGTTAGATAAAAATGGACACTTTGCAGCAAAGGTTTCAGAGTTTCCAGCTTGAAGAGTAGCAATTTCCCTCCCAGTTCATAGAAATAAAAAACGGTTCCCCCCCTTGATGTGGTTTCATGTCTCAGGTAGGAAATAGGTTACTCAGGGTGATACAAATAAATCAGCTTTGAGCTCGTGTTCTTTCTCTGGCAGCCTATGGGCTGTGTTTTTATTTTGTGTGTGTGTGAAACTGAAAGGTATAAAAAAAAAGTCACCATTGATATATATACACAGAATGGAGCCAAGCTACGGAACAATGGAGGAATGCCTAATTCATTATGCCAGAAAATGGATTGTTACCATCAATACCACATGGAGTTAATCATTTCCAAAGAACTAGAATGCCAAGTTATCCATAACACCGCACCTAAATGGAATAATGTTTTATTTTTTCTTTGATCTGTCAAAGGTGCTTCAAGCTTTGCCAGGACCTTAGTGACACTATCAACATTTCATTGTATAGTTCCTATGAATTACACAGACCTTGTGATATCCCAGAGGTTAATGGAATTTTTAAAATCCTTGGTATTATCTTTTTTACTTGTCATGTGTTTACGCGTTGTAAAATAACACAGAACCTGCCCCCCTTTTCTTTTTCTGGCTATTTGCAATTAGCTTAAACAGAAGTTTTTCTTCTCTACACCTAAGGATAAGGATGAAAACAGCCAGTTAAAACCCAAAGCTTCAAAAAAAAAAGGTGGATGAAATTCAGGTAATCTCTGCCTGTGTTAGGAGACTCTGACAAAGTGTGTGTGTGTGTGTGTGTGTGTGTGTGTGTGTGTGTGTGTGTGTGTGTGTGTTAGTAGTGGCGGCGGGATCTCTCTGCCTTTTCCTTGACAAGATTTGGGTTAGAATAGTCCTAATGCACATAAAGTGAATGATGAGACTCTGGATTTCATTCTTAAGTCTCCTTCGGTCCTCTGGGCATCTGTATGTCTTATCAGATGAGGCTGGAGGCTGGCTTCCAGTGCTAGCTGTGTCCACCTGCGCCAGCAGGCAGTGATCAGCACAGCAATGGTCTCTTATCTTTTCTCTGTGTCCTGGGGGTGGATTTGGGACATGCACACTCTTTCTGGGAGAAGCCATGGACCAGTGTTCCAATGTGGTGGGTGGGCAGTGCCAGCCTGCTCTAGGTCCCCATAACCTGGCCCCCAACCCCCCAAGCTAACAGGAACAGAGAAGCAGGGCAGAACAAGTGCCAGACTGGGGACCAGGTGACCTGGGTTCTTGCCTGGCCTCTGTCATCTTCTTTATCAGATCTCTGGGTCTCAGTGGAGAGTGATGAGTTTCCTCATCTTGAAAGCAAGGAGGGTCATTCATTTTGACTAACATTTGGTGAGCACTTAACACATACTAGACTCTGACCTGAATCCTGGACAAAAATAAAAGTAAGACATGATTCCTTTCCTCAAGGGGTTTAAGGTGAAGAACCAGAGTGGGTGTAGACAAACTTGTAGACAGATAATAGCAATAAAATGCGGTAAGTTCTTAACCCCAGTATAAACAGAATACTGTCAAAGCCTAGAGGGAGAACCACCAGGTAGAGTTAAGATCACTTCAGCATAGCCATTAAAAGCATATACTTTTCAAGCCAGACTTGGGTTCAAGACCTGGTTTTACCTTTATAAGCTGTGTGACCTTGGGCAAGTCACTTAACCTCCCCGTGCCTCATTTTTCTCATCTTTCAAATGGAGGTGATAATCGTACCTACCTCTTCGGATTGTTCAAGCAGTTATGACAGTGCCCGGCATGTAATGAGCCCTACCTATATTCATATATTATGATAATGTTCTAGAATTCTCACAAGTCCACGGGGCTGCAAAGGAACTAGTGAATGAAAGGGAATCCTTAATTGAAAAAAATCTAACTGCATTTCATAGAGAATGAAGATACATAAGCATATTTCATGCTTATTAGGTGTCAGTTGGTTCACTAACATCCCTGCCCCCATGAATGCCCATAAGTCAGGGCCCAGGCTGCCAAGCAGGAGCGTTTGGCATGGTTAGGGATGTTCCGCGTTAAGACTAGGGAAGGAACATTCTTTGATCTGCAGCGTGCTCCCGGGGAACACACACAGAGAAGCTAACCATCCCTGGCCCACCCGGCTCAGGCGGATCGTGGGAGAGAACATTTTCAGGCAGGAACATTTTCGGGCCTCACTGACTCCAGCGCCTGAGAAGGAAAACAGGAGGGTGAGTGGGTGTTTGTGCTTGGAAGTTGCCATGAAGGTAGAACTTGGCCCTGGCAGGAATGAGGGCCACGGGGTTGGCTGGATATCGGAGGACTCAGGCCAAGTGTGGGCAGCTGTGGGCTGCTTCGGAAGGTCCTTCTGGGAAGTGGGAGTCAAAAAGAGAAAGGGCAAAGAGACGCAGGAGACTGGGCTGAGGTCTTGGTAAGGAACTTGAGAGGAAGGAGACCATGTTAGGCCTTGGAGACACAATAGTATCTCCAGAGAAGGACGGGAAAATAAGTCACATTAAGCACACACCTGAGACATTCATGGAGCAGAGATGGTCAGACTCACGGGAATAGGGATGCTCTGGTAAATATTTAACAACCATCTCCCTTCAGGGAAGAAGGGCAGAGAAGGGACTCTTAGAGAATTTGCTGATTTCCCTAGTGTAAATACTACCACCGTGGCTGACTTCAAGCTACCGATGTGATGTCACTCGATGTGGAGTTGGGAAGAGTTGCTGGGTGGCACCCTGTGATACATGCTTTCCCCCCTACACATGCGGGAGAGATACAGGTAAGCTCAAGTGCCAGGATAAGAGTAAAATGTCATAAATGGATTAGGAAGTGATGAGTTTTGAGTATTACCTTTGTCTGAATATAATTTATCTAATTGTAAATTTCTATAATTTCATTTTAAATAATGACCATCATTTATAATGGGCTTCCAGAATTCCTGAAAATTTAACAGTTGGCCCTTGGAAGATGGTTCAAGCTAGCTGTAAAGCATATCAGTTTTCTCCGTGGTAAACAGGAGCCCCCTTCTCATCATACTGTCTAGATCACAGGGTTCTTGTGAGGGTCAGAAAAGTATGTGAAAGCATTATTGTCATGGGAAGAGTATAACCTAGTGGTTGAGAAGGCAGTTTCTGGAAACAGGTTGCCTAAGTTGAATCTTGGCTCTACTCTTTTTTAGCTGTGTGACATTTGGCATATCCTTGCCCTCTCTGAGCCTCAGTTTTCTCATCTTTAGAATTTCTGAGAGGCTTAACTGAGTTAATATTGTAAAGCACATGGAACCGTGTCTAGCACACAGTAGGCACCATTTAAACATTGACTAAAATTGTTTTCAACTTGAGCAGCAGTAAGCCTGCAATTCTTCCAGAACCAGAAAGCCTTATAATTGGGGAACCCAAGAGCCTGGCCTCCTCCCCACTGCTTGGTTTTAAAGGGACAGCTCTCCTCTATGGTAATGGAATTGCTACTTTGCTAACAGCCAAGGCTTTTTAGATAATGAACCCTGAGGCCTATTGCGGAGATAAAGATGCTGCTAGAATCAGATTCCATGGCCACTCACCGCAGTAGTGGGGGGCGCTGGGGGAGAGAGCAGGGAGAGCTATCTTATTACATGCCTGGCTGGCTCAATTACTTCAGTCCTGACCTAGGCAGAGCCCCAGAGTTCCAGGGACCATTAGCTGCCCCGCAGAACCTGGTCTCATTTACTATCTCAGGACAGGAAATGGAAGAAAAGCCTGCTCACCACAGGTCCCAGGGCTGGCCAGGGTAAGAAAGTAGACAGATGGGTGGAGAGAGATGGAGGACAGCTTGCGGCAGGGGACAGGAGCCGTGGCTGCCACAGCAGCCACAGACTCCTTCAAGGAGTCTGGGATGTGAGGCAGACGGTTCTCAGGCAAAGTCAGGGACAGATTTGGGGGTGGGGATGGGGAGGAATGTGGTCGGAAAGGTGGTCAGGGTCTCCTCATCAGGGACGAAGAAGTCAGGTGGCTCGGAATGAGACTAGAATGGCAGAAGCGAGAAAGGTTTAGTCCGCAAGGAGGAAAAACATTAATGCAGGCCGCTAGGGCCAGGTTTTTCCAGTTAAGGCTTTGCAACCATTACGGAGTCCTGACTCCCATGGAGTGGGTCAGACAGAACCAGCATTTCCTCTTTCTTAGCAAACTAAACTAGAAGAGTGTGGCATATACTGTCTGGGTGCTCATCAATCCCACTTGCTCTTCCTTGGGTGCTCAGACTGTGTTTCCCTGTGGCCCTTACAGTTAGGTTGGAGCCTTGTAACTATGGCCGTGGAGTGTAGACAAAAGTGAGATAAGCCATGAAATCCCCTGGATGACTCTGTGTGTGTGTGTGTGTGTGTGTGTGTGTGTGTGTGTGTGTGTGTGTGTGTCTGTCTCTCTCCCCGTCTCGCTCCTTTCTCCCACAATCCTGTGTTAAAGGTGGTGGCATCATAATATGGAAAGAGCCTTGATCCCTGGAGGGGGAAGGAAGCCACTAAGTAGAGCTGCCTACTCTGCATTGGGCTAGGGCATGAGCAAGAAACGAACTTTTATTTTGTTAAGCCATTGAGATTTAGGGCTTCAGAGCCTAGCAAGCATTTTCCTGACTAATAAAAATAACAGAATGAAATGGAATGGAGTGGAAAGGAAGGAATATAATGGAATAAATTAGAATAGAATGGAATGGAATACAATAGAATAGAAGCTATCAGAGTACACTGCGGTTCGTAAAAAGTAAACTGGTTTGTTGAAACATTTGTTTCAGTTCATATATAGATTACTTTTTAATAAAAGTTTTATTTTTTGCTGGAGGAAGAGGTTAAAAGTTTTGAAAATCACTGTCTTAGAGCTAGAAAGAGATTTGTGGGGTGTGATAGAAGAAAAAGCTTTAGGTAAGATGGGGATTGCATATTTACCACACTTTTAAAGAAGGTGCTGTAGACTTGCTGGGCACCTCTATCTTATGTCTAGTTTTAGTGGAAGTTTGCTATTTGTGCCTGCCAGTCTACTTTGTCTTCCACTGGAAATAGCATCTTAGTGTTAGTCCATATAGTTTGTTTGGGGCTGGCTCTACCCCTTTGAGATCAAGGTGGAGGACACATGTATGAAGCCTGGAAAATCAAAGTGTTTCATTCCTGAAGCCACAGTGATTGGTTCAGGGATGAACACAAGACCCAATTTGGTCCACTCAGAGCTAAAACTGGGACTTTGGCTGGAGTGATGAAAGTAACTGCTTTGTGTCCCCTGGTTTTGGAGCTGTGGGGATATAAATCTGAAACTGCTGACGGCTATCCTGCCATCACAGGGGAATACTTGCCAGAGAATAGAACCATCATTGAAGAAGGCAGAGCTAGAGATCAAACAAGACCAAGTCCCAATGACATCATTTGAATCCCTGGATCTAGCCATGCCTGAAGTCATCCATGTAGTTTATAGTTGAGTCTAGAAATTCAGTTCTTGGCTTCTTCCAAATTGGGTTGAGTTTTTGACAGTTGTAACTGAGTCCTGAGGCTGTGGTCTTCCACATTTTTAAGATGTCTCTTCCTTGGTAAAATGGGCCTCAGAAAAGAACTAAGTGGAAAACAGCTGGTCCTCAGGCTCCTCCAGGCTTTGCCAAGGAAGAATTTCAATCACAGAAGAATCAGGCTTCCACATTAGGAAAAACTATAAGGTAAAATCAAGGAGAAACTCATTGTTTCTTGTTTTGAGAGGGTAAAGAACAGATGAATGCCATTACAGCTACTAATATATTTCTCTTCATTTATTCAACAAATATTTATTGAGCACTTTCCATGTGCTAAGAAGTATGTTAGGCCCTGGAGATATAACATTGAGTAATAACAGATCAGATTCTTCTTAAGAGCTTACTATGTGTCAGAAACTGTTCTAGGAACTTTATGCTTATTAATTTTATTTGCCCCTTCTATCTACCCTATCAAGCAGATAACTATTACTATCTCCCATTTTATAGATGAGGAAACTGAAGCACAGCGAGATTGTTAGGAAGGAGCCTTGAACCACACTGCCATAGTCCTTAGTCGCTGTAAGCGCATGGTGGTTTCTACGAAGGACCATCCCCAAAGTCTCTTAGGCTCTCTGCTCTGAATTAGAATTCAGTTTAACAAAGTCTGACTTTGACTTGAACTACAGCATCACTTGTTGAATTCCAGGCACTGCTCAACTTACCTTTGGGAAATTAGTCTATTAGCTATTAAGATGTGTGACCCAGGGTGGGGAAGGGAGAATAAAAGGTCACTTAGAAACACAGTTTAGTCTAATGGTTAAGAGCACAGTTTGGGGACTCATCCTAGATCCTGGGTTCAAATGTCTACTCTGCCATTTTCTAGCTGTGTGACCTTGCAGAAGTCACTGACCCTCTCTGAGCTTCTGTCTCTTCATCTTGGAAATTGGGTTAATGATTCCAATTCATTTGGTGGTTGCACAACTGGAATAAAGTAGTGAAGTGCCTGGGGCCGAGTCAGCACCCAGTAAATGCTGGTTGTTATAACTCTTCCTCTTTGGCTCCCATCTCCCTGTTTGTTACTGGAGGAATTGGGCAAGATGCTCTCTGAGGTCTCTATTGGCATATGTTTGTGTGACTAGAGTTTTCCAAATGCTAATTTGGGAATGGCAGATTCCCACTATCATGGTTTTTCTTCTTAAAGAATTATTTTCTGTTGTGTCTCTGTAAAAATTGGGCTTTTTGTGCTAGTTTGCAGCCACAGGAGCTTTAAGCCTTTCATGTGACATCATAAGTTGGTGCCCATAAAAGCAGTGAAACACCATATACCAAAGCAGTGAGGAAGAGAATTCCAGGGGCTGATGGCCCTAATCCAAATCTGGACATTCTCTAGGGGAGGGGGGTGTTGGCTTCCCATTCCTTGACTCCTCTAACAGCTCTGGAGACACTCCCACCCCCAAGCTAGAGGATGTGGCATTGGAGGGGGGCACGGAGTGAGGAAGAGCAGGGGAGGGGAAAGGAAAGACAGCAGGACGGGGAGGGGTGTGGAGAGGGGAAAGGGATGGAAAGGGTAGAAGTCAACTAGGAGAATACAGAGAAAGAAGAGCTGGGCAGGCAAATTGAGGAGGTCAGCTCAGACCTCACCATGAAATATTCAATCTCTTCTAGTAGAACTTGATTTCAAAAATGTCCTATTGGGATAATGACAGGATTGGTTCAAGATGGCGGACTAGAAGGACGTGCTCTCACTCCCTCTTGTGAGAGCACGGGAGTCACAACTAACTGCTGAAAAATCATTGACACGAAGACACTGGAACTCACCAAAAAAGATGCCCCACATCCAAAGACAAAGGAGAAGCCACAATGAGAGGGTAGGAGGGGCGCAATCACAATAAGATCAAATCCCATAACCGCTGGGTGGGTGACTCACAAACTGGAGAACAATTATACCACAGAAGTCCACCCACTAGAGTGAAGGTTCTGAGCCCCATGTCAGGCTTCCCAACCTGGGGGTCTGGCAATGGGAGGAGGAATTCCTAGAGAATCAGACTTTGAAGGCTAGTGTGATTTGATCGCAGGACTCTGACAGGACTGGGGATTCCACACTTGGAGGGCACACGCAAAGTAGTGTGTGCATCGGGACCCAAGGGAAGGAGCAGTGACGCCATAGGAGACTGAACCAGACCTGCCTGCTATTGTTGGAGGGTCTCCTGCAGAGGCGGGGGGTGGCTGTGTCTCACCATTAGGACAAGGACACCGGCAGCAGAAGTTCTGGGAAGTACTCCTTGGCTTGAGCCCTCCCAGAGTCTGCCATTAGCCCCACCAAAGAGCCCAGGTAGGCTCCAGTGTTGGGGTGCCTCAGGCCAAACAACCAACAAGGAGGGAACCCAGCCCCACCCATCAGCAGTCAAGTGGATTAAAGTTTTACTGAGCTCTGCCCACCAGAGCAACACCCAGGTCTACCCACCACCAGTCCCTCCCATCAGAAAACTTGCAGAAGCCTCTTAGATAGCCTCATCCACCAGAGGGCAGATAGCAGAAGCAAGAAGAACTACAGTCCTGCAGCATGTGGAACAATAACCACATTCACAGAAAGATAGACAAGATGAAAAGGCAGAGGGCTATGTACCAGATGAAGGAACAAGATAAAACCCCAGAAAAACAACTAAATGAAGTGGAGATAGGAAACCTTCCAGGAAAAGAATTCAGAATAATGATAGTGAAGATGATCCAGGACCTCGGAAAAAGAATGGAGGCAAAGATGGAGAAGATGCAAGAAATGTTTAACAAAGACCTAGAAGAATTAAAGAACAAACAAACAGAGATGAACAATACAATAATTGAAATGAAACTACACTAGAAGGAATCAATAGCAGAGTAACTGAGGCAGAAGAACGGATAAGTGACCTGGAAGACAGAATGGTGGAGTTCACTGCTGTGGAACAGAATAAAGAAAAAAGAATGAAAAGAAATGAAGACACCCTAAGAGACCTCTGGGACAACATTAAAGACACCAACATTTGCATTATAGGGGTGCCAGAAGGAGAAGAGAGAGAGAAAGGACCCGAGAAAAAAGTTGAAGAGATTATAGTCGAAAACTTCCCTAACACGGGAAAGGAAATAGCCACCCAAGTCCAGGAAGTGCAGAGAGTCCCATACAGGATAAACCCAAGGAGAAACACACCGAGACGCATAGAAATTAAATTGGCAGAAATTAAAGACAAAGAAAAATTATTGAAAGCAGCAAGGGAAAAATGACAAATAGCATACAAGGGAACTCCCATAAGGTTAACAGCTGATTTCTAGCAGAAACTCTAGAAGCCAGAAGGGAGTGGCATGATATATTTAAAGTGATGAAAGGGAAGAATCTACAACCAAGATTACTCTCAAGGATCTCATTGAGATTCGATGGAGAAGTCAAAAGCTTTACAGACAAGCAAAAGCTAAGAGAACTCAGCACCACCAAACCAGCTCTACAACACATGCTAAAGGAACTTCTCTAAGTGGGAAATACAAGAGAAGAAAAGGGCCTACAAAAACAAACCCAAAACAATTAAGAAAACGGTCATAGGAACATACATACCATAATTACCTTAAACGTGAATGGATTAAATGCTCCAACCAAAAGACACAGGCTTGCTGAATGGATACAAAAACAAGACCCATATATATGCTGTCTACAAGAGACCCACTTCAGACCTAGGGACACATACATACTGAAAGTGAGGGGTTGGGAAAAGATATTCCATGCAAATGGAAATCAAGAGAAAGCAGGAGTAGCAGTACTCATATCAGATAAAATAGACTTTAAAATGAAGACTATTACAAGAGACAAAGAAGGACACTACATAATGATCAAGGGATCAATCCAAGAAGAAGATATAACAATTGTAAATATTTATGCGCCCAACATAGGAGCACCTCAGTACACAAGGCAAATGCTAACAGCCATAAAAGGGGAAATCCACAGTAACACAATCATAGTAGGGGCCTTAAACACCCCACTGTCACCAATGGACAGATCATCCAAAATGAAAATAAATAAGGAAACACAAGCTTTAAATGATACATTAAGCAAGATGGACTTAATTGATATTTATAAGATATTCCATCCACAAACAACAGAATTCACTTTCTTCTCAAGTGCTCATGGAACATTCTCCAGATAGATCATATCTGGGGTCACAAATCAAGGCTTGGTAAATTTACGAAAATTGAAATCCTATCAAGTATCTTTTCCAAGCACCAAGCTATGAGACTAGATATCAATTACAGGAAAAAATCTGTAAAAAATACAACACATGGACGCTAAACACTGCGTTACTAAATAACCAAGAGGTCACTGAAGAAATCAAAGAGGAAATCAAAAAATTGCTAGAGACAAAAGACAATGAAAACACAATGATCCAAAGCTATGGGATTCAACAAAAGCAGTTTTAAGAGGGAAGTTTATAGCTATACAACCTACCTCAAGAAATAACAAACATCTCAAATAATCTAACTTAACACCTAAAAGAGCTAGAAGGGCTTCCCTGGTGGCGCAGTGGTTGGGAGTCCGCCTGCCGATGCGGGGGGCGCGGGTTCGTGCCCTGGTCCGGGAGGATCCCACGTGCCGCGGAGCGGCTGGGCCCTTGGGCCGTGGCCGCTGGGCCTGTGCGTCCGGAGCCTGTGCTCCACGGCGGGAGAGGCCACAGCGGTGAGAGGCCCGCATACCGCAAAGTTAGTAGAAAGAAGGAAATCGTAAAGATCAGAGCAGAGATAAATGAAATAGAAACAAAGAAAACAATAGCAGAGAGCAATAAAACTAGAAGCTGGTTCTTTGAGAAGATAAACAAAATTGATAAACCGTTAGCCAGACTCATCAAGAAAAAGGGGGAGAGGACTCAAATCAATAAAATTAGAAATGAAAAAGGAAAAGTTACAACAGACACCGCAGAAATACAAAGCATCCTAAGAGACTACTACAAGCAACTCTATGCCAATAAAATGGACAACCTGGAAGACATGGACAAATTCTTAGAAAGGTATAACCTTCCAAGACTGAACCAGGAAGAAATAGAAAATATGAACAGACCAATCACAAGTAATGAAATTGAAACTGTGATTAAAAATCTTCCAACAAACAAAAGTCCAGGACCAGAGGCCTTCACAGGTGAATTCTATCAAACATTTAGAGAAGAGCAAACACCCATCCTTCTCAAACTCTTCTAAAAAATTGCAGAGGAAGGAACACTCCCAAATTCATTCTAGGAGGCCACCATCACCTGATACCAAAACCAGACAGAGATACTACAAATAAAGGAAACTACAGACCAATATCACTGATGAATATAGTTGCAAAGATCCCCAACAAAATACTAGCAAACAGAATCCAACAACACGTTAAAAGGATCATACACCGCGATCAAGTGGGATTTATCCCAGGGATGCAAGGATTCTTCAATATATGCAGATCAATCGATACACCATATTAACAAATTGAAGAATAAAAGCCATATGATCATCTCAATAGATGCAAAAAAACCTTTTGATAAAATTCAACACCCATTTATGATAAAAACTCTCCAGAAAGTGGGCATAAAGGGAACCTAGCTCAGCATAATAAAGGCCGTATATGAGAAGCCCACAGCAAACATCATTCTCAATGGTGAAAAACTAAAAGCATTTCCTCTAAGATCAGGAACAAGACAAGGATGTCCACTCTCGCCACTGTTATTCAACATAGTTTTGGAGGTCCTAGCCACAGCAATCAGAGAAGAAAAAGGAATACAGATTGGAAAAGAAGAAGTAAAACTGTCACTGTCTGCAGATGACATGATACTCTACATAGAGAATCCTAAAGATGCAACCAGAAAACTACTAGAGCTAATCAATGAATTTGGTAAAGTTGCAGGATACAGGATTAATGCACAGAAATCTCTTGCATTCCTACACACTAATGATGAAAAATCTGAAAGAGAAAGTAAAGAAACACTCCCATGTACCATTGCAACGAAAAGAATAAAATACCTAGGAGTAAACCTACCCAGGGAGACAAAAGACCTGTATGCAGAAAACTGTAAGACACTGATGAAAGAAATTAAAGATGATGCAAACAGATGGAGAGATATACCATGTTCTTGGATTAGAAAAATCAATATTGTGAAAATAACTATACTACTCAAAGCAATCTTCAGATTCAAAGGAATCTCTTTATCAAATTTCCAATGGCATTTTTTATAGAACTAGAACAAAGAATCTTAAAATTTGTATGGAGACACAACAGACCCCGAATAGCCAAAGCAATCTTGAGGGAAAAAAATGGAGCTGGAGTAATCAGACTCCCTGCCTTCAGACTATACTACAAAGCTGCAGTAATCAAGACAATATGGTACCGGCACAAAAACAGAAACATAGATCAATGGAACAGGATAGAAAGCCCAGAGATAAACCCACACACCTATGGTCAACTAATCTATGACAAAGGAGGCAAGTATATACAATGGAGAAAAGACAGCCTCTTCAATAAGTGGTGCTGGGAAAACTGGACAGCTACATGTAAAAGAATGAAATTAGAACACTCCCTAACACCATCCACAAAAATAAACTCCAGATGGATTAAAGACCTAAATGTAAGACCGGACACTATAAAACTCTTAGAGGAAAACATAGGAAGAACACTCTTTGACATAAATCACAGCAAGATCTTTTTTGATCCACCTCCTAGAGTAATGGAAATAAAAACAAAAATAAACAAATAGGACCTAATGAAACTTAAAAGTTTTTGCACAGCAAAGGAAACTACAAACAAGACGAAAAGACAACCCTCAGAATGGGAGAAAATATTTGCAAACAAATCAATGGACAATTAATCTCCAAAATATATAAACAGCTCAATATTAAAAAAACAAACAGCCCAATCCAAAAATGGGCAGAAGACCTAAATAGACATTTCTCCCAAGAAGACATACAGATGGCCAGGAAGCCCATGAAAAGCTGCTCAACATCACTAATTATTAGAGAAATGCAAATCAAAACTACAATGAGGTATCACCTCACACTAGTTAGAGTGGGCTTCTTCAGAAAATCTACAAACAACAAATGCTGGAGAGGGTGTGGAGAAAAGGGAACCCTCTTGCACTGTCGGTGGGAATGTAAATTGATACAGTCACTATGGAGAACAGTATGGAGGCTCCTTAAAAAACTAAAAATAGAATTACCATATGACCCAGCAATCCCACTACTGGGCATATACCCAGAGAAAACCATAATTCAAAAAGGCACATGCACCCCAGTGTTCATTGCAGCACTATTTACAATAGCCCGGACTTGGAAGCAGCCTAAATGCCCATCGACAGATGAATGGATAAGGATGATGTGGTACATATATACAATGGAATATTACTCAGCCATAAAAAGGAACGAAATTGGGTCATTTGTAGAGACGTGGATGGATCTAGAGACTGTCATACAGAGTGAAGTAAGTCAGAAAGAAAAAGACAAATTATCGTATATTAACACATATATATGGAACCTAGAAAAATGGTACAGATGAACCAGTTTGCAGGGCAGAAATTGAGACACAGATGCAGAGAACAAACGTTTGGACACCAAGGGGAGTAAGTGGTGGTGAGGGGAGTGGTGGTGTGATGAATTGGGAGATTGGGTTTGACATATATAAACTAATGTGTATAAAATGGATAAGTAATAGGAACCTGCTAAAAATATAAATAAAATTCAAAAAAAAAAGTAAAATGTCCTGTTGGAAACCATGGAACAAATCCCCAAATAGGAGACTATGTGGGGTTGAGGAAGAATTAATGACCATAGAATGCTCCTTAAGAGCAAAAGTGTCATAATACCATTGACCTTATTTTCTGCTCTGCAGGTCTTCTACATACCGTGATTTATTTTATTGTTGAAATAAAAAACCAAATGCAATGCAAACACAAAAATAAGTGAAAAAGACTAAATGTCTATACTCCTCAGAGATACCCTCTCCAATGGGATAATGGTTCCTTCCTTCATTCACTTATTCATTGCTTTATCTACCAGTCACTCATTGGGTGTCTACTCTGTGCCATGACCCAAGCTAGATGGTAGGGATTCAGAGATAACTAAGACACAGTTCCTGCCCTATAAAGAGTGAAAATGCAGTGCCAGTTTTGACACTCCTCCCCTCTATAGGCGGGGGACCATATCCCTTCCCCTTGAATCTTATCTGGTCTTAATGACTCACTTATAACCAATAAAATGAAGTGGAAGTAACATATAGGGTTAAGTTATAAAAGGTGATAACAGCTTACGCCTTGCTTTTTTTAAAATTAATTTATTTTTGGCTGCGTTGTGTCTTCGTTGCTGCGTGCGGGCTTTCTCTAGTTGTGGTGAGCGGGGGCTCCTCTTCATTGCGGTACGTGGGCTTCTCATTGCAGTGGCTTCTCTTGTTGTGAAGCACAGGCTCTAGGCACGTGGGCTTCAGTAGTTGTGGCACGCAGACTCAGTAGTTGTGGTGCACGGGCTGAGGTGCTCGGCGGCATGTGGGATCTCCCCGGACCAGGGCTCAAACCCGTGTCCCTTGCGTTGGCAGGCAGATTCTTAACCACTGCACCACCAGGGAAGTCCCCTGCCTTGCCTTCTGAAGCATTCACTCTTAGAGCCTTGAACTGCCATGAAAGAAGTCCCGCCATCATGAGACCACCATGGTGTGAGGAACCCCAAGCAGTTACACAAAGAGGCCATATGTATATGTTCTGATAAACAGATGTCCCAGCCAACAGCCAGGATCAACTGCCAGATGTGAGTGAAGATCCTCCAGGTGATTCTCGCCCCCAGCCATTCATTCTCCTGTAGCAACTGAATCTTCCTAACTTAGGTCCCAAACAACATGGAGCAGAGGCAAGCCATCCACTGTGCCCTGTTTGAATTACTGACTCGAGAATCCATCCATGGGCATAGTAAGTATCGCTTTATGTCACTAAGGCTTGGGATAATTTGTTATACAGTAGTAGTAATTGCAACACTTTCTAGTGATTGTTAAAGCCGCAAATAAACCTGAAAACACAGTTATTAAATTAAACCACCATGATCGTCATCCCCAGAGGTGTTCATCACTCACCCATTTGTGATATTCACCAGTGCTTACAAAGAACATTTTATTTTATTTTATTTTTTTAGTTTATTTTTATTGGGGTATAGTTGCTTTACAATGGTGTGTTAGTTTCTGCTGTACAACAAAGTGAATCAGCTATACGTATACATATATCCCCTTCCTCTTGGACCTCCCTCCCACCCGACCCCCCACCATCCCACCCATCTAGGTCACCACAAAGCACCGAGCTGAGCTCCCTGTGCTATACGGCAGCTTCCCACTAGCTATCACAAACAGCATTTGAAAGAGAGTTACTGTCTTCAGGAAGTTGACAGCCTGAGATGGGCAGACCCACCCAAGGGGCTTAACGCTTGAGAACCAGAGTGTGTTAAAGGGACTAAAAATCTGGCCCTTCAACTTTTATCAAGTTCTGGCTTTATTTTTCAGTTTTAGATCTGTAACCCAGTTGATCCAGTTGGCATTGGCCTTTGTACGTGGTGTGTAAGGGGCGAAGACACATTATGGTTTACATATGGCTATCCCATTTATCCAGCACCATTCTTTGCAAAGACTATACTTTTCCCACTGCTCTGTTGTGAATCATTTATCATAAATCAAGCGCTCACATACATGTTCTGGATACTTTATTCTGATCCATTGATCTGTTTGATTTTCTGGGTGCCAAAACCCACAATGTTTTATATATCAGAGCACTGTAATAAAGCATAATTTTTAAGAGTAAAAAAGAACAAGCTTATCAATGCAACTGCCTAAAAATGACAATGAAAGCCCTTCTTATACCACGATTCAGAAATATGCCAACTACTTAATTGGCACTTAATCAATTTCATATTCTACCAGTCGATCTTAGGCCCCAGATACCCACCTTTGATAACCATGCATGAAAGAAAATATGATTCCACCATAGACTCATAGAATGCTAAATCTGAAGGAGGTCTACAGATCGGCTGGTCCAACTCATACACAATTACTGAGATCCAGAAAATTGGGTGCCTGTTCCAGGGCCGCACAGCTAGTTAGTGGCCAAGTGCCAGGGGCCAGGGTCGCTATCTCTGGACATCAGGGGAAGCATGGTACTCGGGGTGTCATCATGTAGAAGTGCCAAACACAGATCATGGGGTCTGATAGAACTGGTAAGAATCGCAGTTCTGCTCCTTACTGACGGGGTGAGTATGGCCAAGTTACTTAACTTCACTGAGCCCCTGATTTCTCATCTGTAAAATGGGGGATAATTATGAAACTTACCAACCAGGGTTCATTATGGGAGTTCACTGAGTTGATGCACAGAATGTACATAACATCTTGCCTGGTCCAGTTTGTAGTAAGCACTTACAAAGTCCAGATCTCTCAAGAATGAAACATTCTGGTCTGTACCTTAAAGAAGTGGACTCTAAGCCGAGCGAAGAGGTTTGCTTAATTCTTTTCTAGTTTGAGGATGATCAAAGGTCGTCCAGGCCGGCACGGCCACCAGCCCTCTGGGAGAAGTAAGTGGGTGCCGGCCTCACTTGAGTACCTGTGAGGTTACTGCATACACACCTCTCTTCCCTGAATACCAACAGATACCTCCTTGGCTTGTCCCTTCTGAGACATTTCCCTCCACCTGGGAATGATGGTTCGAGTCCTCCAGGCATAATGCACCTCAATCTGATTCCTTCCCCTCTTGATTCTCCTTGTCACCCCTCAGAGTTGAGGGCTCTCTGTGGATGTCTGTAAGGGACTGTGATGTCATCAGCTTTCTGCCTGCTCATGCCAGGGAGCCGCACAATGCACCCTTGGGGCAATAAAAGTCCACCTGCTCAGCTTTGGCGTCTGCCACCTCAGAGCACCCTGGTGACCTCAGATCCTAGGGCAACCTCCAGAGCTCAGCTATACATCAAGGGAGAGGACTGCGGGGGGCCCAAAACAGAAGCAGTTGAGAGCACAGCACAAGCGAACATTCCCATCCAGGTGTGTGGAGCAGATCTTACACCAGGAATGGTATCAATTACTGGAGAGAAAGGGTTAAATCTCCTTTGGGCTTTCTGAGGCCCGGGCGGGCGTTCACAAGCATTTCTTACAGATGTACGGCGTGCCAGGCATTCTCTTAAGCCCACAAGTAGGGTACAAAGATGAACAAAATGGCGACATCCCTGCTGCCTATGCACTCAGTCTTCTGGGAGAAGCCAGACTCAGAAACAATGACAGCATAGCGGGCTCAGTATTGAATTTGCTGCGCGTGTGCCAATAGCAAGGTACGCAGGAGACGCGGCTCTTGGTGCTGTTGGAGGTAGACGGAGGGGCGAGCAAGTCTTCGTGGAAGAGGTGCCATTCTAAGTGGGTGCTTGACAATGACGGGGGTTGGCTAAAGGGATAAGTGAAGTTCAGGCCTAAGGAGCAGCATATGCAAAAGAGGACAGCAGTCTGAAAGAACACAGGGTGTTTGGGGGAGTACAAGCTACCTGCTGGGAAGGGGAGGACGTGGTGGAAAAGGAGGGTGGAAGGCTGGTTTGGAACCAGCCTTGAGAGCCCTTGGCTGCATATATAATCCGAAGTTGGTCCTTTACTTCATAGGCATAGTGGAGCTACTGACGATCGTTGAGCAGGGGAGTGATAGGCAGTCTCATATTTCAGAAGGATAACGCTGCTCCCAGCATGGAGGGTGAAGCAGAGAGGCCTGAACTAAATGCCGGGAGAGCATTCAGCGGGCTCTGGCTTCATCTAGGCTGGACGAGATGGGATCTTCCGTGTGGCCGGGCCCCTCGGGGCAGGGGCTGGCAGAGTTCTATCTAGCAACAGCCTGACCAGACTTGACTTATGCACATTCCTTCCATATTCCCCAGACCCTGACTAGCAGTTAGTGCTCCATATACATCTGTTAAAGGAATGCACAAATGTGGGATGTCCCGTCCCCCAAGGATTCCCCACGGTGTGGATCAGCAACCTCGCGAGACCCCAGATTGTGCTGGGATCTTGACCTGCTGACGTAGAGCACAGAAGGTTCAGTCTGCAACAGGGCACACCGGGACTGCTGTGGCTCTGCTCCTGTCACTCTAGGTAGCGAAAGGCTCATTATTTAGGAGGAGCAATGGAAACAGGCTATCAAGGTTGCTCATCATCCACAGGTTTTGCACAGAGGTCAGCAAAAAGGGAGCAGAAATCAGTCGGATGATTTAGACAATCACGCCAAAATGCTACAGATACAGGGGTTTGCTGGCCTCCACGCTTGTCTCTTACAGTGCCAGGGTCCATTCAGAGCTGTTAGATCACCTTTGTGTCTTTTACATCCCGAGGGGTGCCCTCAGACAAAAACTCACATGCAAGTTGGTTATTTGGAAGGAGGTCCCAGGAAACACTGGTTGGAAAGTGGAGGAGTGAGAAGAGAAGGGAAGGGAGCCACAGGTGCATGTGAGAAGAAGCAAGTGCCCATCATGGGCTCTTGGAGATCAACCCCAGCAGCGACCTCTTGGGGAGAGTGTTGAACACGTTCCAGAGTTATCCCACCAGTGGGATGAGGAAGCTGGGGTATTTCTCCGCCAACTCCCCATCTGTCATTGTTTGAGGGCTGCTCTCAGGGAGACTAACTCTCCAGCACTTCCGTCTTGCCCTGAGGACCAGCTACGTGTGTTCTCGTAGATAGTTACAGACGTTTGCAGCAAGCAGCCTGGGGTATGTAGAGGGAGCAGGACGATGTGTGGAGGTGCCAGAAGGGTCTTTTAGGTGCTTAGAACCACAGGGAGGGCATCCAGGCTCACCCTCGGGAGGTGCTGCAGTCCTGAGCTGAGAGAGGAAAGGGGGCGTGCTAAACACTGAGGTTTAATGGAAATGCATTGAGTTTTCATATGGGGTATTGAGGTGCACGTGTCAGGAGGCTGAATTTTTAAAAAGTTATCTTTGTGTCTCATTCAAAGTACAAATCACATTGTCTCTTGGGCTTCAGCATCTTTTCCAGCTTGTAGGGGGGTGGGAAGTAGGGTAATACCATTACATGGCATGGCTGGGGGGTAGGCTTTAGTATCCCCATAATTAACTTCCTCCAAAGCCACACTTTTGGGGGAGCTGCTTGGTCAATACGTTTATTACTGTCTTTATCTGAAGAATCTTCATAGAAAAGGGTGGTTTGGTTTACTAGCTCTCAGCAGCCCATTCCTGCGCTCCGAGGAAGCTTGCCCTCTTCTGAGCTACCTGATCTTTGTTCTGGGCAAGAGACCTTTGGGGATGGTTCCTCTTCTTCTTTTTAACTTCTTTCTTAGGCTTCTTGTCATAGACTGGATTCTCTCATATAGCAGCGTGAGCTTTCTTATACATCTCTCCATCATGTCTGGAGTTTTGTTCTTTATGTATTCAGAAAATTGTTTCTTATAAGCATTTCATCTTCTTCAATTAGGTAATGCATATCATCTGCAACTTTTTTTTACATCTTTATTGGAGTATAATTACTTTACAATGGTGTGTTAGTTTCTGCTTATAACAAAGTGAATCAGCTATACATATACATATGTCCCGTATCTCTTCCCTCTTGCATCTCCCTCCCTCCCACCCTCCCTATCCCACCCCTCTAGGTGGTCACAAAGCACCGAGCTGATCTCCCTGTGCCACGCGGCTGCTTCCCACTAGCTATCTATTTTACGTTTGGTAGTGTATATATGTCCATGCCACTCTCTCACTTTGTCACAGCTTACCCTTCCCCCTCCCCGTGTCCTCAAGTCCATTCTTGAGTAGGTCTGTGTCTTTCTTCCCGTCCTGCCCCTAGGTTCTTCATGACTTTTTTTTTTTTTTAGATTCGTATATATGTGTTAGCATACAGTATTTGCTTTTCTCTTTCTGACTTACTTCACTCTGTATGACAGACTCTAGGTCCATCCACCTCATTACAAATAACTCAATTTCACTTCTTTTTACGGCTGAGTAGTATTCCATTGTATATATGTGCCACATCTTCTTTATCCATTCATCTGTCGATGGACACTTAGGTTGCTTCCATGTCCTGGCTATTGTAAATAGAGCTGCAGTGAACATTTTGGTACATGACTCTTTTTGAATTATGGTTTTCTCAGGTTATATGCCCCGTAGTGGGGTTGCTGGGTCATATGGTAGTTCTATTTTTAGTTTTTTAAGGAGCCTCCATACTGTTCTCCATAGTGGCTGTATCAATTTACGTTCCCACCGACAGTGCAAGAGGGTTCCCATCTGCAACGTTTTGACCCATGGTGTGCTTCCAGTGTACTTCTGTGTTGAATGCCTTGTTTTCTGAATCATAACCAGGGAACCGTTTGGTACTGTGAGGGATAGACAAGCCTCCGTCCACAGCGTCCTTCAGGCCCTACTTTATGTCTAGTAGTAAATCTAGCAAGCCCTGCATCGAGATGGCAGGTGAAGGCACCAGGTTGACCATCAGTGTTTTCCACATTGTATTCATCACTGGGTACCTCCACAAGGCCTTCATAGATCTTGTCCATGCCAAACCGACTGAGAAGCCTTTGGGCCATCAGTGGACCAGTACAGTCTGCTACAGCATAATTTGCCAGGCCAACCTTCACGCCGTACTTTGGGAGTTCATGAGCATTAGCTGCCCAGACTGTCATATCCCCTTCTCTACGGGCATAAGCAATATGACAAATGATATCTCTGTTGGTTACATGAACTCATCCTGTATTTGCATGTACTGTACTTCTTTTTATCCTGGATTACCAAGCATTTCCCAGCATAGTAATCAGTTTTACCCTCTTGTCTTCTTCTGAATTTCACTTGGTATCTCTTGAAGTAGGTCTTATTCTTTACAACCTTAACAAACCCCATCCTGCGGAACAGAGACCTGTGTCTGCAGCTTGTCACAGACCTGCAGCCTCCAAAGCCACTTTGAACAAACACGCAGGTACCATGGAGCAGCTAGATGACTGCTAGCCAGTGCAGCCAGACGTGTCTCCTAGCCCACCTCCGACCTTGTAGAACACAGTGCCATGCCACAGCCTAAGACATTCCAGAGCTGCCACTCCTTAGAAACTTTGGACCGGTGCTGGGCAAACCAGTGAGTCTTAGAATCACCTGGGGCATGTGTTTAAAAGGCAGTTCCTGGGCTGTACTCCTGAGATGCTGATTCAGGAGGTCTGGAGTAGGACCTAGGAATCTACATTTTAGACCAGACTCCCAGGTGATTCAAAATAAGGTCCAGAATGTTCAAAGAACTGAGGATATGAAACCTTGTCTACAAACTGGGCAACAAGAGAAGATATCAGTAGACCCTAGTTAAAAACATGGGGTTGGTGGGGGGGAATCCTGCAAGTTTAACACTCGCTTACCTTGGATGAATATTCCTACCTCCTACCTGCGTGCTTGCTTCTTGGGGAAAAGGGACTTTGTGTGGCGGCTCCATAGTCCTCCACACTCCTTCAAGATGAACATGATACACTCACGTCCGCTCTATTTAAAGACACTAAGCAGGGCTTCCCTGGTGGCGCAGTGGTTGAGGGTCCGCCTGCCGATGCAGGGGACACGGGTTCGTGCCCCGGTCCGGGAAGATTCCACATGCCGTGGAGCGGCTGGGCCGGTGAGCCATGGCCGCTGGGCCTGCGCGTCCGGAGCCTGTGCTCCGCAACGGGAGAGGCCACAGCAGTGAGAGGCCCGCGTACAGAAAAAAAAAAAAAAAAAACACTAAGCAAACGGGGAAGCTCTATGTCAACCCTAGCTTAGAATTCAGGTCATTCCCAGCCTCTGAAGAGGAGACTAGACACCTTCATATGAATAATAAACTCTCTGGAGACCCTTAGTTCCACCCAGTAAATTTCAATGCTTGGGACAGGCATGAGCCACTGTCTCATATTTCCAGTCCTTTGCAGAGTCCTACAGGCCCCGCCCCCGCAAAATTTTTAATTGCCCTGGCATTAACACTGTTTTGCTGGACCTAAACTCTCAGGAAGTATGAGTTGAGCTAGAGAAGAACTGCTTCTCAGTATATAAAGAAACAGGATCTCCTTAGTCCTATGCCATAAATTAGGCTGTTGGAAAGGAACATGGTAGCTCTTTTAAGTCACCAAGATATGCTTTGGAGCTGTACTTATACAACAGGAGAAAGACAGCTACTTAATAAGTCTCAGATGGGGGTTTCCGTTCAGCTCCTTCAGTCCACCGATTTGCTTCTATTCGTTCCACGATGTCCATGATATGCTTGTACATTTGCATTCACGACCTAGTGTGAGCTCTTTACTTTTGTTTTCACTTTAATCAGCGTCCATGAATTGCCCACAGATACTCAGATCTCTAAATCATAGGGTGAATTAAGGGCATGGATTAAATTAGGAATATGACATTGAAGGTGAATCTCTTAGAGCAGTTCTTTGTAATAATTTGAGGGGCTCCCAGGCCCATATGAAAAGCCCACAAAAGCAGTAGACCCTCTTCCCAGAAAAATACACCTATAGACAACGTTTTGCATATAATTGTATAGACCCCTCAGGTTAAGAATCCACAACTCATACCCAGAAAAAAAATAATCCCAATGAGACGTAAGAGGCTAGGGTGGGAGGGAGGGGAGGGGCAGAATAATGAAGAAGGGCAAGTCCCAGATGAGCAGCCCCTGTGTTAGTTGAAGTGACATAACAGTAGCTGCTGTAACAAACAACTCTCCGAATTTAAGTGTCTTGACATATGATGGTCCTGGCCAGTGACTGAGTGAGTTTCCCATGGCAAGTGAGTGACTCAGGGACTCAGGATTTCTTCTACCTTGTACCTCTACCACCCCCCAGAGCCTCAGTCCTGTGCAAACAGCCAGCAGGAGGAGAAAAACCATGGATAAGGTACATTTACTTCTGCAAAGTCCCAGCCCAGAAGTGCTGCCTCTCACCTCCAGTCATATTTCATTGATGCGAACTGGTTACAAGGCCACATATGGGTGGAAATGGGGCTGGAGAATGTATGCCCTGTCAGGGTAACCACTTCCTACAACAACACCGCGGAAAGGGGAGCATGAGCTTTTGGTAGGCAGAAAGCTATATCTCTTCCTAAGCATTGCATGCAAGTGAAATCAGGTTAAAATAAATGGCAAGGACGGCCTTGAGAGGGAAAAGAAGCCACCAAAAGACATTATGAAGCCCCAGGCATGTGTACAATAGGGCAGCTGTGGCTCCACCTTACTGGTAGCAAGTAAGTGAGATTGCAGATAAATTGCCTTCCAGTCGCAGAACTTTCTAGAACCAGATGGTCTAGCCCCTCCTTCTCTCTAGCTCTATCCTTCTTTCATCCTACTTCTAAACAAAAGTGCCAGTTCAGGAGCAATTTCCCATTTATAATGTATGCTTTGTACCCATCCATCTGAACCAGAATTTGGTTGGTTAACTGAAAAAAAAAAAGATAGTTAAAACAGGGAATCATTGAAAAAATGGTATATACGAACTGTAGATATTTTATTTAACTTAAAAGATGTAAATATACATTCATTCACTAAACTTTTGTTGTACAGCCAAGTCATTTTCTTTGTATATAGATCTGCTGATAGGAGTTACAGGCTTTCTTTCTCTCATGAACTGTCCCTAAAATGCACTGTCTATGATTTCCAGTTTTGAAAGTAGAGCAAGAATGTAAGACATTTGTGAAACAAGCTCAGCGCATAATCCTCCCAATTTTTTAATGATTTTCAATCTTTTACAGTTGTTTGGCACACACATAATTCAACAGTAATTTTTGTCTATTTTTAAATTGAAGTATAGTTAATTTATAATGTGTTAGTTTCTGGTGTACAGCAAAGTGATTCAGTTATATGTGTGTGTGTGTGTGTGTGTGTGTGTGTATTCTTTTTCATGTTCCTTTCCATTATGGTTTATTACCGGATATTGAATATAGTTCCCTGTGCTGTACAGTAGGGCCTTGATTGTATCTGCTAATCGCAAACTCCTAACTTGTCCCTCTCCCACCCCCTTTCCCCTTGGATAACCGTAAGTTTGTTTTCTGTCCGTGAGTCTTTTTCTGTTTCATAGATAAGTTCATTTGTATCATATTTTAGATTCTACATATAATAGATATTATATGGTATTTGTCTTTCTCTGTCTGACTTAGTATGATAATCTCTAGGTCCATCCATGTTGCTGCAAATGGCATTATTTCAATCTTTTTATGGCTGAGTAGTATTCCATTCTGTATATACGTACCACACCTTCTTTATCCATTCATCTGTTGATGGGCATTTAGGTTGCTTCCATGTCTTAGCTATTATAAATAGTGCTGCTATGAACATTGGGGTGCATGTATCTTTTCGAATTAGGGTTTTCTCCAGATATATGCCCAGGAATGGGATTGCTGTCAACAGATTATATGGCAACTCCATTTTTAGTTTTTTAAGGAATCTTCATACTGTTTTCCATAGTGTCTGCACCAATTTGCATTCCCACCAACAGTGTAGGAGGGTTGCCTTTTCTCCACACACTCTGCAGAATTTAATATTGCGGACTTTTTAATGATTGCCATTCTGACTGGTGTGAAGTGATACCTCATTGTAGTTTTTATTTGTATTTCTCTAATAATTAGCAATATTGAGCATCTTTTCATGTGCCTGCTGGCCATCTCTATGTCTTCTTTGGAGAAATGTCTATTTAGGTCATCTGCCTATATTTTTTTAAATTTTACTTAATTTTATTTTTTTTGGCGGTATGCGGGCCTCTCACTGTTGTGGCCTCTCCCGTTGCGGAGCACAGGCTCCGGACGCGCAGGCTCAGCGACCACGGCTCACGGGCCCAGCCGCTCCGTGGCATGTGGGATCTTCCCGGACCGGGGCACGAACCCGCGTCCCCTGCATCGGTAGGCGGACCCTCAACCACTGCGCCACCAGGGAAGCCCATCTGCCTAATTTTTGATTGGGCTGTGTTTTTGTTATTGAGCTGTATGAGCTGTCTATATATTTTGGAAGTTAAGCCCTTGTAGGTCTCATAATTTGCAGATATCTTCTCCAATTACGTAGGTTATCTGTTCCTTTTGTTTATGGTTTCCTTTGCTGTGCAAAAGCTTATAGGCTTGATTAGGTCCCATTTGTTTATTCTTTCTTTTATTTCTATAGCCTTGGGAGACTAACCTAAGAAAACATTGCTATGATTTATGTCAGAGAATTCAAAAGCATCTTTAGCTACCCGTTACTATTACATCTTTCCAAAATTTTCAGCTTTGTTCCCATAGAAACGACTCCTTTTTGCATTCATATTTCATTAATTCACATGTTGTATAAAGCACTAAATTTTAATAAAAAGTACAACTGGAACGATCACCGTAAACAGGTTTGGAATCAAACACGATCAACTCTTAGTAAGTGTAGGACCCAGCTATTGGGAGCAGAAGTGTATGCTGTATTAGAGTGTGGCTGTGAGCATTCAGTGAGCCACGGACCTCAGTCTTTGTGTTTTGCAGAAGGAATAGGGCGCCTTGGCTTATTTGGTGTGGTCACCAGCCTCCAAGATGACCCACAATGAGTCTTGCCTTTTGGTATTCACACCCTTGTGTAGTCTTCTCCCACAGTGAACTCATGGTTGGGAGGTGTGACCATTAGAAAATGGCAGAAGTGTCAGCTGTGTGACTGCTGAGGGTAGGTCACAGAGGGTGTTGGGACTTCTGCCTTGGTGTCTTAGATCCCTCACTTTGGGAGGAGAGGCCATCATACCAGCAGCATTGGCATCACCTGGGAGCTTGCTGGAAGTGTAGCATCTCATGCCCCACCTCAGGCATCCTGGCCAATCTGCCTCGCTCTTGTTTGCTTTAATAAGGCAAATTCATCAAAACCCAATGATGTTTTCACACTGCTTGAGGGTATAGATGTGGCTCCAGGGGAAAAACATACATTTTTTCTGATTGCGGTATACCTAGGCCACATGGCTTCCCAAGAGGGTGAGAAGGCAGACTGCTGCCTCCTGTTATTTACATCCTGGGGCTCTCCGTGGGGTGGCTGTGAGACAAGCCATTGCGAGCTGGAAGGCAGAATTTTTAAAGAGCAAACAGGAGACTGGAGAAGTCATTAATTATGTTATCACAAAAAATATTTGGTGCTTCTTCTTAACATTACAGCTACCGTGCTGCTGGTGATGCCCTTTTATTTGTCCAGGGCGGTTTGCTCCCATTAGATTAGATTAAGTGTCTCATCTAAGGCACAGTAACAGATTTGGCCCCATGCTTTAGCTGCTGGCTGTGGTTGACTGATACCCAAGCTTTTGACTCCCTGCTGAGTATCTAAGCGGTACGAGCTGCAGTCAGTGCCTTTAATCTACATAAAAAGAACACAAATTACACATTAGCCTTTTTGAGTTCAGTAATCAGGTTCACACACACACACACACCTCTCTCCCTCCCCCCAGCCCTGCTCTACTGGACAATTTGAGCCACCCTTGTGTCACAAAAATTTTTTTCTGAGTCAGGTAAAAAGAAAAGTCTTTTGCATTTTAATTGCACTTGATCTGCTCATTGAATGACCCCTGTAATTTATATATTGTTCATAGTGCTTTCTGCAGTCCTGCTGCGCAGCTGATAGCGTAATTCACAGGCGCGCACCTTGGGCTCTGTGGGTCGTGGCTTGGCTTTTCCGTTCTTTCTGAGTTGGCGAAATTCTCTCGCTCGTCCTTCAGATTCAGGCGGCTGCAGCTGATGTCAGTCGCTGTCTGCTTGTGCAGGTGTAGCGAAAAGGACACTCAGTGAGCCCCGGCCTTCTCCTGTGTTTACATTTAAAGATTGCCCCGTCCTAGCCAGCCGCCTACACTGTTTGCAGACCAGCTGGCTGTTTGTGACGCAGCTTCCTCCAGTCCCTCCCTGGATCCTGCAATGAATTGGCTTAAACTAGAGCTGTGAAAAGAACCGCAGACACGGGTATCATGCTCTCACAGGCTAACTACGGAGGCAGTGACATACGGGACAATCGGTAAATACGAAGGGCATAATAAATAGGGAACGCAGAGATGGCTCTTTTTTTTGGTACATTAGATGGTTAGCTTTTGGGAAGTAGAGCCATGCTATCTTGTGATTCGGAAAATATTCTAAGCATTTAAGGCAAATCCGTGGGAAATCAGAGTTCAGTTTTTACAAAATGTTTAGGTGTTTAATCATTTTATTTGCTTTGTAGTCACATTGAAGCTGTATTCCACACACTCTCCAGAAGGATAAATGACGGGGTTGAGTTGGCTTATTTTGGCCCATCTCAGATTTTGCTTTAGTGGTTTTGCTCTCAGAAGGTTTGAGGGGTGAGAGGTTAGATCCTTGCCGCTCAGAGTACGGTCCGCCGTACATCTGCATCGTCCTCACCTGCGAGGTTCTTAGAAGTGCAGAATCTCAGGATCTGCGTGCTGACGCGATCCCCAGGGGGCTTGCACCCACAGTTTGAGAAGCACTGAATTAGACAATCGGGTCTCAACCCTGGCTGCACATTCAAATCATCCAAAAACCTTTAAGAAAATACTAATGCCTGGACCCCAACCCCAGAGATTCTGATCTGATTGCTCTCGGGTAGAACTAGGCACTGAGAGTCTTTACAACCTACTCACATGATCTAACATGCAGCCAAGGGCCAGAATCACAGGATTATGCAAAATCTTAGAGAAGGATTCAAAACAAACAGTTCTAAGCCTAAATCAGTGCCCCACGGACATTTCCAAAATCCCCCCGCCCAGGCTCCCTGGGAACCAGCAGGATTTTCAGTACAACTTAACAAGTATTTCTTCAGTGCCTCTTACGGGTACATCTTGCTACACCCCAGAGGTCCACTCAGACAAGCCAGAAGGCAAAATCACCTTGTGAGCGAGACAGAATTTTCCGTAGAGTCCCCTGCACTGCGATACTGAGAGATTACCCCCTGCGTCTTCTGACGGCTCCATGGGACTCAGAAGGTGGGTTCTCACACAGCTCCAAAACATGTTCCTTTGTAGAAGTTGTAGGGCACACCAGTCTAGGTTCCTCAGAACCAGTTTCAAAGAATCCCAGTTTCATGGGAATGCATGATTTACTCTTTTGACATCTTTTCTAGCATATGTTTAGCAAACTTGCTGATTTTTTTTTTATTAGAAGAGAGGCATGTGGCCCTTTGGAAAGGATTTTGGAATGGAATCAGAAGACCTGGGTTCGAATTCTTATTTCACCATGAAGCGGTTTGTTATAATGTCTGAGATTCACGTTAAAATTCCTCGCCAGTTATGAGTGACATTGTGTGCCTCAAATTTAGGTTAAGCAATAACCCAGATGTGAATCAAGGATGAACACCCCAGGGCTGGTCTGCGGGTATTCTAAGCAGAGGGGCCCTCGTCCAGAGGCTGCGACTATATGCATTTCCGCTATTGAGATCACCCGGGTTTTGCTAATGAGCATAGCAAATGTCACAAAGAGGGTTTTTCTGTGAAATGAAGGACTTGTTAATTAGCATGGTGAATGACCTCTCACTGGTGAAATCACATGAATTCAAGATATGTGGCCCTGCCCATATATTTTTGCAATACTCTCTACTCTTGCATGAACCAGGTAGAAGAGCCTAGTGACATCTATAGCTCGTACCCTTAGGGATGGCCCCCAAGAATTGAACCCTAAGTGGGCCCTTGCCCAACCATTGGTTAGGAGGATTTCTTATTGCCTGATGCTGGCTGTGATGAGAACATAATCCCTGTCATGCTATGTTGTGGTGGTCGTGTCTATTTCTGAGTAAACCTTTCACGCAAGGCAATAGAATATGGTTTGAGAATTGCTTTCTTCATAACCTTGTCCTGAGGCTGCAGTGGAGTAGCTAACTCTCATTCACTCAGACCTTTTCTGCTTTTACCATTAGCTACCAAAAATATTCTAATAGTTGAGAATGAACAAATAGGCATGAGTCAGCCGCAACCCAGTTGTGTGACCTTGTGTCTCACATCTAGCTGCTATATGTCTCTGGGTCTCAGTCATTTTATTAGAAAACAAACAAACAAAAAGAACCCTGGGAGGATCGTCCTAAAGATTTTTTTCTGGCTTAAGGTTCTAAATTAAAAAAAAATTCTCACATGAGGAAAAGTCAAACAGACCAAGATACTCTATGCTGCTGTAGATGTTGCTTTTGAGTCCCCTGCGTCCCCCTGTTGGGCCCCCTCAGTTGCATCCCATACCGTGTGACTCTTTTCAATAATCCCAAGCCCCTGGGAAACTTAGACCATGCTTGCCATTCTCTCTGTATGGTCCCAATTAAGTCTGTGGACTGTAAATATGGAATTCTGACAAGGCTCTGAATGTTGCTAAGTTAATAGAAATTTCTGGCAAAAAGCGGAGTGGAGGAGATGATACTCTACAATTATCTCACTTAGCAGAGGCTCCTTTTATTCTGAGAAACACTGGCAATGGGGTTGTTTCAATTTAACAGTTTTCTTCAAGGGAACCTAGCAGTGGCACTCATCTCTCAGTGTGTCTTAAATGAAGCATCAAGTCTGATAACCCCAAGGTAAGCCCCAGAAACTCCTGCTTGGTGCTTTGTGGGGTCAGTGAAGCTATTGCAAGAAGCAGACCCCAAATGGTGAGGCTCAGTCACTTGCTTGTTCCAGCAAAGGAAGAAAAGCATCTTTAACGGACCTGTTGGTAGATGGTTGTTCTTATTTCATCCTCCTAAACAGCCTTGGTATCTTTCTGTTGTGGCTTCCCAAGGATTCCCGGCATGGAGCCTTTTATAGCTCCTAATGAAAATATTGTACTATTTTCAGTCAAGATCTGTGGCATGAAACAAAGAGGGGACTTGACAGAGCTGTTTCCAGCATAGTTGTTGAAAATAATCTCAACCTATTGGGGCCAAAAATAACAGAGATCAAGACAGAGATCAAGCTATTGTTGCAATAGCAGCTCCAATGAAAAAACGCTGGGCAGCAAACCAATGGAGACCGTTCATCTCAAAGATTTTTCCTTAGAAAAATTCTTCGGGACCTCTGGCCCCCAGCTCTGAAGTTTTGTTTTGTGCTATCTAAATGTTTGTCGGGTTTCAGCTTTGCTATGTGTTTTCTAAAAGAACTTACCTTTCTCTTAAAAGACGGTATAAAGTGAAAGACGCATTAAGGGCTTCAAGTAGGTTGTGATTGCCTACTATTGTATCTGACTGTATTTTAAATAATGGGAGTATTAAAATGTGAGTATCAGAAGTCTTGGTTAAAATGTCCATGAAAGATAACCAGGAAGGGTTGATGGGTGTTTCCTTAAGGTGATTTGTAGTTTTAAAATCTAGTATTTGGCTACTAATAAGTTCATTTGTCTGCAGTTTTATAAAACTAAAAAGAACACTTAGTCTGTTTCTTTGAAGGGGTCTGAATATAAAACCCCAGTGATCTTAATGTTTTCCTCAAACCAAATGCAGTGCTCCTTGAACTCAGGTCAAGACTTTTTCTTAGATAACACATGCACGCCATTGTTCGTAGCAGCACTGTTCCCAATAGCCAAGAGATGGAAGCAACCTAAATGTCCATCGACAGAGGAATGGATAAAGAAGATGTGGTACGTATATACACAATGGAATACTACTCAGCCATAAAAAAGAATGAAATAATGCCACTTGCAGCAACATGGGCAGACCTAGAGATTATTATATTAAGTGAAGTAAGTCAGACAAAGACAAATACCATATGATATCACTTATATGTGGAATATAAAATATGACACAAATGAAATTATTTACAAAACAGAAACAGGCACACAGACATAGAAAATAAACTTATGGTTACCCAAGGAGAAAGGGGTGGGGGAGGGATAAATTAGGAGTTTGGGATTAGCAGATACAAACTACTGTATATAAAATAGATAACCAACCAGGACCTACTGTATAGCACAGGGAACTATACGCAAAATCTTGAAATAACCTATAGTGGAAAAGAATCTGAAAAAGAATGCACACACACACACACACACACACTTTGCTGTACACCTGAAACTGACACAACATTGTAAATCAACTATACTTCAATTAAAAAAAACACTATATATAAAATAAACAACAGGGACCTACTGTAGAGCACAGGGGACTATATTCAATATCCTGTAATAAACCATAATGGAAAAGAATATGAAAAAAAATATATATATATATATATAACTGAATCACTTTTCTGTGCACCAGAAACTAATACAACATTGTAAATCACCTATACTTCAATTAAAAAAATAAATTAAAAATTAAAAAAAGAATTTTTCTTAGATAAACATTAAATGAGTATCCACTATACACCAATTACTGTGCTAGATTAGAAGTATACCCTCAAAAAGTTGTAAGGAGGTACAAACACCCATCTGAGAACCACCAGCTACCACCCTGATTTTGAAATGCACGTTCAAGCTTTGAGCAATGGGAAGTGCTAATGAGAACCATCCCGTACCCTAAGAGACCAGTGGAAATGCGATGCAGATGCAGTGGCCTAGAGCTTGGAAGGAGGAGGGGTTGGAAGGCTCAGGGGTTCAGCTTCCGAATTCACCCCATTCTCATCTCTTCCCCCTTGTTCTTCTGTCTCTGAGGACATGGGTCTCTAGTCAGGAGTAAGTCAGTGGGTCATTGCATCGAATGTCTCAGCCACGGCTGTACTTCAGAATCATCCGTACAACTTAAAAAAAGTACAGATTCCTCAACCCCTGCCCAGATTTCAGAATCAGAATTACTAGGGTGGGGCTAGGGATTCCACATTTTTAAGGCATTCCCCTCACACTTCTGACGCACATCCAGTGTTAAGACTTACTGGACGTAGACCCAATGTATCCAGAACATTTTGTGCTAAAGGGCCAGGGAGCCATGAAAGAAATAGAAAGCCAGGTCCCAGCCTACGAATGATTTCTCACAAGCAGAGGGGAACTTTAGGGAGAGAACAAGAAAATAATAGAGGAAGTGAAAGGAAAACAAGTAACCCAGAAGGAAGGCCGTGGGATTGTGCGCTACATTTGCTGTTTCAGATGTTGGAAGTAGTATTTAAGCTTTTATACAAGCATCCTCACTGCTGATATTTGGAAGTCCTGAAACCAGAGTACAAATGGATGCCCAAATATATATCTAAATACTTAAAAGTTATAAAGCTAATAAACTGTTATTCAATACATGTCCGTCCTCCTGCCTTGAGAAATACACCTTTGCAAGACCTGGAAGACCAGGTTTGAATTTAAAGTTATTGCACTTCTTGGAGTTCCACACTGGACCATAATGGCACGGGGAGAGGAAGCCTGGGTCACCAGCCTGTAGCTCACCCACCCATCTCTTCCCTCCTAGACCCCACCTCCTGCTATAAGGAGCCTTGTGGGCACATGGACCAATGGGCTGGAGTGTCCACCTAAATTCTATTCGCACATCCCTGCAAACAGCTACCCCATGGCCTTACCTCTAGCATATGGTATTCATACTGGCTGCACAATCTGCCTTTGGGAGGAAGAACCCAGGGAAGAAGCCCATGCAGGTTCTGGAAGCTGGATTGAGCCGTCTGGTCAGGGAACTCCAAGGTTCCTGTCACGTAAACCATGTTCTAGAAAATTTTGACCTTGCTGGCTCCTCCTACATCCTGCAGGAAGGGGCCCAGCCAGAGTGGGGTTCTTTAATGGTCAAGGCCAAGGATAGGGCCCCTCTTGATGGGATCAAAGAATAGCACTGTGTACAGGCAGGATAGTGGATGAGTCTTACAAACTATAGGCTTGGCCCACAGAAACCTGAAAATCAGTGTGTGGAGAATAGCCCTAGAGAAAAATAAGTTTAAATTATTCCCCATACTTTTTGTCCCAGATGTGGGTTCAAATTTAGATCTACCAGCCACACTTGTCTCAGGGTTTTTGTTCAGTTAGGATTAGGTTCAGATGGAAAGTAGCAGTAGCATTAGGTTCAGCCAAAAAAGAAAAAAAATAACAGTGGCATAAACAAGACAGAAGTTTTTCTCTTTCTCGTAAATGTAAGCAATAAAGTCTACTGTAGCAACTTTAGAATCAGGGTCACAGGCTCCTTGTATTTTGATGCTCTGCCATCCTTAAGACTTGGTTTCTACTTTGTGGTCCAAAAATGGCTGCTCAAGCTCCACCCATCACATCCATATTCCAGCCAGCTGGGGGGAGAAAAGTGTATCCTATTTAAAGATACTCTCCAGAATTTGTATAGCACACGTCCACCTCTGTCTCATAGATCAGAACTTAGTTATGTAGCCACAAGTAGCTAAAACTTGCACCCAGATAAAAATGGAGATTCTGTTCTAAGGAGAGAAAGGAATTGGGTGACAACTAGCAGTGTCTGCCAAGGGGCTTTTGACTTCAAACAATAGAAGCTGACTCTGGAACATTTAAGCAAAGGGAGAATTTACTGAATAGCTGTTGGGTGGTTCAGATATTTGAAAGGCTGAGTAGGAGGTCAGGCTCTGAAAGTGGGCAAGTGATTTCTCTAGAACACCACCATCAACCCAACCCTCAGAGCTGCCAACACCACGACTCTAAATGCTGCCATCGATGCTGTGTGTAATTTCTCAAAAGTCCCTGCAGCTTGGCATCATTCTGTCTAGAACCGTGCTACATGTGACTAGAGGTACCATGTTGGACAATGCAGATGTAGGACATTTCCATCACTGCAGAAAGTTTAACTGGACAGTGCTGTTCTAGGCTCAGAGTCCTAGACCAAGGCATCATATTTGACAAGCTAGTTTATGTGCCTACCTCTGGGCCACCAGGAGTACCCTCACCAAGATGCAATAGAACTCATTCAAAATAGGAAGGGGGTTTTTTGATGCTGAGAAGCTAGAAAAGCAGGAAATGTCCTCTGCACACTTACTGACAGTGTTATCTTGGGCTAAATACTTCTCTAGCCTCCATTTTTGCATTTGTACAATGGAAATAATGATAACTGCCTCTTAGGATTGTCATAAAGATAAAAAGATATGAAAACTACTAGGACCATCGGGGTTAATAGAGTGTTAGATATAATGCCTTGATTGGACCCTGGTTTGAACAACCAGCTGCAAAAGACATTTGGTAGACAATTACAGGAAATTTTTAATATAGAAAGAGTGTTAGATAATATTAGGGAATTATTGTTAATTTTGTTAGGTGTGATAATGGCATTGTGATTATATAGGACGTGATGAAGTCTTTAAGGGTAAAAGATTATTATGTCTCTAATACTAATTCTAAATACAAAGTAGATGAAACAAGTATGACAAAATGTTAATTATTAAATATAGATGATAGGTAAATGGATGTTATTCTCCTTAGTCTCTGTTATTTTTGACTTTTTTTTCATAATTTATTCAAGAAAGAAAGAAAAGTACTAGGTTCATAACAGGAGTTCAATAAATGTGAACTTCTCTTCTTCTCTCCATAGTCTTAGGGACCTCAAGTCTTCTCAAAACAGTTCGAATGCTTCCCATACTTTCCCACCCAGTTTTCCCAAGGCTTCACCTACTTAAGGGCTTCCTGCCCTTTTTGTGACAGCATACTCTCTGTATCTGCGGAGACCTTTGAATACAAGGAGTAGTTTGCCCAGTAACGGAAGGAGCCCTGCAAAGAGGCACTTGTTGACGGCACTGACAGTGGATTCGAAGTTTTCCCCCTTGTGCCATAGCAGGGGTTCAAAGAAAAAAAAAGTCAGTGTACCAGGGTTTGTTTTCACACTTGTCGGATCAGCCCCCTTTCCTGATGCCTAATCCAGAAAGAAGAGGTGTCGGGAAAGAGAGGGACGTGGCAGCCCATCTTTCATTTTTAGTTGAGTCACTTTTTCGGTAAATGTAGAGGAGAAAGGGATAGAAGTTTGGAAGGTTTGAGTCATCTCACAGAGACCGCCTGATTTTCTCTCTGAGTGGCATTGAGAAGTGACTCCTCAAAAACATGGATTGTAAAGCATTTGGTAAATAAACAGCAAACTATGAAGGCTAAATAATGTCTTCCTGTAGTGTTGAAATATCAGCAGTTTCCCTGTGTATGTGAGATTAAGTCAAGTGGAATGCCAGCCTCCTGGCCAAGATCATCAGTGCAAAGGCAAACTAACTCATGGTACAGGATCTATCTTTAAGTACCATATGCAGAAACATCAGCTTTGTACACAAGAAGCACGCATCTTGAGGCCTATCGCCACTCTCAATATTAGGGCTGATAAATTAGTGACTAAATAAGGCAGCTAGGTGTTTTTTTTTGCGGTTACGCGGGCCTCTCACTGCTGTGGCCTCTCCCGTTGCGGAACACAGGCTCCGGATGCGCAGGCTCAGCGGCCACGGCTCACGGGCCCAGCCGCTCCGCGGCATGTGGGATCCTCCTGGACCGGGGCACGAACCCGTGTCCCCTGCGTCGGCAGGCGGACTCTCAACCACTGCGCCACCAGGGAAGCCCAAGACAGCTAATTTTATATTTGGCATAGTAAGTGAAACAATGAATAATGGCATTTATTTTTATTTTTTTTTTAATTATTTATTTATTTTTGGCTGCGTTGGGTCTTCGTTGCTGCACGCCGGCTTTCTCTAGTTGTGGCGAGCGGGGGCTACTCTTCGTTGCGGTGCATGGGCTTCTCATGGCGGTGGCTTCTCTCCTTGTGGAGCATGGGCTCTAGGCGCGCAGGCTTAAGTAGTTGTGACACATGGGCTCAGTAGTTGTGGCGCACGGGCTTAGTTGCTCCGCAGCATGTGGGATCTTCCCGGACCAGGGCTCAAACCCGTGTCTCCTGCATTGGCAGGCAGATTCTTAAGCACTGAGCCACCAGGGAAGTCCCTGAATAATGGCATTTAAAAACCAAATTTCCCCCTAAAACGGTATGTTTCAAAGTTTAACAGTGAACCTTCTCCTTCCAGCCATATGGTGGTGGTGGGGTGGTGGTGGGTATGTGGGTGGTAGAAGGAGTGCTCTGAGGAACTGTCCCACTGCACAGCAGCTATGTCCTGGATATAAAACACTCTTCAAGGCATTTCTGGTCTTGCAAGTATTGGAGAGATTCCCAAAGGCTTCCACAACAGCTACCCACCAAGCAAAACCTAATCCAAACCTGGACCAGAGCAGGAAGCCTTAAACTGCAAGCAGTAGTTGTGGAGGGGAAGTGCCCTGGGAGTAGATACCAATAGCAATACTTACAGGAATACTGAGATGTGGACCAGCATTCAGGTGGGCATGCTGATCCTGGGACCCGTTTACTAAGCTAAGAGCCTCACAGTGGCCAAAGTGGTCTTAGATCAGAGGTGTCTTCAACTTTCTGCTGAAGCAAATCCTCCTTGGAAAAAACTTCCCCACCTTAGACCTAGAGGACTCCCACAGATTAAAATCAAACAATAAGCTCACAACATGCTAAGGCAAGCCACCATGAGCCAGAGCTGGCATAAACAACATGTGATAGATTTGGATCTCCACCATGATTGGACATACAAAAAATTTCAGACACAGACTACAGAACAGCTATGTATGAAGTGTTTAAAGACATAAAAGATGCAATCACACAGATAAGCAGGCAACAGTAGGCTAGGAGAAACAATCAGAAAGATTTTTTAAAATTAAAGTATAGTTGATATACAATGTTGTGTTAGTTTCTGGTATACAGCAAAGTGATTGCTATACATGTATATACGTATTCTTTTTCAGATTCTTTTCCATTATGGTTTATTACAGGATGCTGAATATAGTTCCCTGTGCTATACAGGAAGATTTTTAAAATGGAGCTTCTATAAATAAAAAAACAATTATTGAAACAAAATCCCAAATGGACTGGTTAAACAGTAGATTAAATCCGGCTGAAGAGAGGATTAGAAATTACCCAGAATGCAGCACAGAGAGGGAAGGAGATGGAAAATATGAAAGAGAGATTAAGTGATTGGAGGCTAGAATGAAAAGGTCAAACAGGAATGTAAATGGAGTTTCAAGCTAAGGCGGGGACCGGGGGAGGGAGAAAGAAGAAAGAGAGTGATTGATTTGAAGAGATAATGTCATGAATCTTCCGAGACAGATGAAAAATGTAATAACACATACAGAGGAATCATAACTTATACCAAGAAGGATATTTAAAAAAAATGAAAATTCATGCCTAAACACATCATAATTCAACTGCAGAACACCAACTGCTGAGAGATCTTAAAAGGGGCCAGAGAGAAAAGATGGATCATCCTCAAAGGAATGACAATTAGACTAACAGTTGCCTTGAACAACAATGGAAATCAGAGGACAGTAGAATAATATTTCCCAGTTGTTGAGAGAAAATAACTTACAGCTTAGACTTACGTGCTCAGAAAATCACATTTCAAGGAGGGTAAAATTAAGATACTTACAAATACACGAAAACTAAGGGATTTGCTACCAAAAGATCTTCACTAAAGGAACATCTAAAAGTTATACTTCAGGAAGAAGGAAAATTATGTTGGAAGGATGATCTGAGATGCAAAAAGGAATGGTGAGCTTTAGAAACATATATGCATATGAGCAAACATGTAAAAATGTATATATATGAACAAATAATATTTGGGAAAAAAGGAATACTAAAGTTGAATTTATAGAGTTAAGAAAAAATGACAGAAATAAACTATTGGACAGTAATCACATACAAGTCAGGAGAGGGAAGTTAAGATCTCCTAAAATCCTTAGGAATAACGTTAGAGAACAGGGGTTGGCAAATTTTTTCTGTGAAAGGGCAGATAGTAAATATTCTAAGTTTTGCAGACCATACAGTCTTTGTCATGACTGTGAAACTCTGCCACTGTAGCATGAAAGTGGCCATAGACAGTATGAAAATGAAAGAACGTGGTTGTGTTCCAATCAACCTTTTTTTACAAAGACAGGTGATGGGCAGATTTGATCATTGGGCCACAGTTTGCCTATTCCTGTTCTATAGGGAAGTCAAAATGCTGTTTAATTTTTGACTTTGTAAGTTAAATATACATGATAAAATTTCAAGAGTAATCACCAAGAGAATAAAAAAAAGAGTCTATAAAGTCCAAACCAGTAAAAAGGAACAATGAAATAGACAAATAGAAAAATAAGCCGCAAACAATCTTAAAAATGGCAAGAAATGAGAAAGAAAAAGAATCACAGAGAAAACAGGACAAATAGAAACTTTAAAAATGGCAAGCCAAGTCCAAATATAATAGTAACTATTACTCACCAAATATGCAAGTGAATTAAACTAGGCAATTAAGAAACAAATCGTCAGATACAGGGTTTTTAAAAATATAGTTATATGTCTGTTACGAGAGCCACACTTAAGTCGTAAGTATGCAGAAAGGCAGAAAGTAGCAGGATAAAAAAGACACACCAGGCAATTACTAACCCAAAGAAAGCTACATTGGGGAATATAGACTTTAAGATAAAAAGCATTATCAGGGTTAGGAGGGGTCACTAGATCATTAGAAAGGATTCAATTCCTCAGAAAGATAAAACAGTTCTAAACGTGCATGCACCTAACAAAATAGCCTAAAACGCATAAATATTGGCAGGGGAAACAGCCCATCGGGAGATCCTAGGAGTAGGTGATGATTTTAGGAGCTTAATGAGATTGAGCACTTAAGTAGCCAGGGTCACAGAATCATGTGCTCCCTATCCTTAAAAGCAGAGCCACACCCCCAAAATAGAGTAGTGTTAAGGCCACCTAACACCATGAGAGAGAGTACTTGCGTGTGAGTGTGTTTTAAACTTAATTAATTAGAGAGATTCCCCAGGGAGTGTCGGGGTGCTAGAAGATTCCTATTTACATCATAGCCCAGGGGCTGGCTGGATTCCATTATTGGATTCCCTGCACATGTGCCCTGGAAAAACCAAGCAGAAGCGAGACCATATGGCCAGCATGAGAAGAGGGCTAGTGGGGTCAGTTCACCCTGCACAAAGGAGATCCATCCCAGCTTCATTTATTTCAGGAAATGGTGACTTGGCCGGCTAAGGTAGATATTAGGAACACTGGGAAGAATCTTGTAGGGAAAAAAACCCCAAAACACTCAAAACGCGATTCTGAGGTCATTAATCATTAATCACCATTCTCATCATCACCATCAATCAGTCAGTTCAGGCTGCAGTGGGGTGTACATAATATTGAGGATATCTGCTCTTTGCCTTCAAAGATCAGCCCACGTCCTTTATAGAATAAAGGCAAGAAATCAGTGATAAGGCAAAAAAATGTCCATCTCTTTATGTACAGGACTCATCTCTAAAAGGCTGAGTGCAGGACAGGCGATGGCTCAGAGGCTCTGGGCGTGGCAAGGCCGAGTCCCCTAGAAAATAGGTGGTGGGAGGGGCTAAGGGAAACTCACTAAACATGGCTGTTCTGAGAATCAAAGGTGGGTAAGAGAGGTGGGGCTGAGGGCTTGGAAAGCAGGATGCTTTAAGCTCTTGGTTGCTACAGGAGTAGTGAGGTGTGTTGCTTCTCTTCCTTTGTCTCACTCCCACCCCACCCCCCGAGTTCCCCTGCTAGATCAATTGCCCACCTCCCTCTGCCTTACTCTGTGCCTGGGGAAGTTGAGCACTGTGCATGGCCTCGCCTGGGCTCACTGGCTGGCCAGCTTCCCATAGAGACTAAGCAGGAAGGCGGAGGGCAGGAGAAGAAAGCGGTGAGGATCCTTCCTCCTTGTCCCCTCTCTGCTTTGGCAGTGAATCACTTCGGCACTGTTGAACCTCCGAACATCCTTTGGCTATAAACAGCCCTACTGTAATGATAATGGCTAGCACTTATTGAGTGCTCGCTATGTTTCAGTGCTTGCTATAACTCAGCACATTATACAGATGAACTTACTGAATCCTCCCAACAGCCCTGTGAGGTAGGTACTCTATTTACAGATGGATAACTGTGACCCAGAAAGGTTAACTAACTTGCTCAAGGTTAATCAGTTTCTTGGTACAGAGCTGGGTTCTCAACCCAGGCTGTTTGGCTCAAGGGTCTATATTCCTAACCCCCAATAGAAATATAACACAAGTCACATGTGTAATTTAAAATTTCTACTGGCCATATTAAAAAAAAACGAAATAAGTGAAATTAATTTTAGTTTTATATATATATTTTATTTTATTTATTTTTTTTTTTTTTTGCGGTACGCGGGCCTCTCACTGCTGCGGCCTCTCCCGTTGCGGAGCACAGGCTCCGGACGCGCAGGCTCAGCGGCCACGGCTCACGGGCCCAGCCGCTCCGCGGCATGTGGGATCTTCCCGGACCGGGGCACGAACCCGTGTCCCCTGCATCAGCAGGCGGACTCTCAACCACTGCGCCACCAGGGAAGCCCTTTAGTGATATATTTTATTGAACCTAATATATCCAGAATATCATCTCAACATGTAATCAGTGTTTTAGAAATTATTAAGATACTTTGTTTTGTATGAAGTCTTCAAAATCTGGTATGTATTTTATACTTGTAACACATCTCATTTTAGATGCTAAATTTTCACTGGAAATACTTGATCTGTATTTAGATTTCCTAAAATTTACAGCTGGAAAAGTAAGTTAACATACTCAAGTTGTTCCAAACATACTTAAAAGTTTTCCAATAACTGATTTGAATAACAGTTTTATTCTTTATTTTTATTTTAAATAAGGTTTTTATTTTAGAATAATTTTACATTTACAGAAAAGTTGCAGAGATGGTACAGAGGTTCCTGTATATAACTCATATGTTTCCCTATTGTTAACATCTTACATTACTGTGGACATTTGTCACAGCCCAAAACACAACACTGATGCATTACTATTCACTAAACCCCAGTCTGTATTTGGATTTCACCAGTTTTTCCACTAATGTCCTTATTCTGTTCCAGGACACCACATTGTATTTAATCATGTATCCTTAGTCTCTGCTGGTCTGTGATAGCTTCTCAGACTTTCCTTGTTTCTTGTGACCTTCATAGTTTTGAGGATTACTGGTCAGGTATCTTGAAGAATTTCCCTCAGTGGGGGTTTGGCTGATATTTCCAAATGGGATTTGGAGAGGGAGACCACAGAGGGGAAGTGCCATTCTCATCCCATCATATCAGGGGTACATGCTATCAACGTGAGTTATTACTGGTGATGTTGATCTTGATCACTTGACTGAGGTAGTGTTTGCCATGTTTCTGTGCTTTAAGTTACTTTTTCTCTCCCTTTCTATACACTGTTCCTTGGAAGAAAGTTACTACGCACAGTCTGTGCTGAAGGATGGTGGGGGAGGGGCAGGGATAAAGCTCCAAGTATCCATTTTATTTTATTTTTTTGAGTTGACACACTATCAAGCAGTATGTCTTATTTATTTATTTATTTATTTATTTATTTATTTATTTATTTTTGGCTGCGTTGGATCTTCGTTGCAGCGTGCAGGCTTTCTCTAGTTGTGGTGAGCGGGGGCTGCTCTTTGTTGTGGTGCACGGGCTTCTCGTTGCGGTGGCTTCTCTTGTTGTGGAGCACGGCCTCTAGGTGCGCGGGCTTCAGTAGTTGTGGCACGTGCGGGCTCGGTAGTTGTGGTTCGCGGGCTCTAGCGCACAGGCTCAGCAGTTGTGGCGCACGGGCTTAGTTGCTCCGTGGCATGTGGGATCTTCCCGGACCAGGGCTCGAACCCGTGTTCCCTGCACTGGCAGGAGAATCTTCAACCACTGCGCCACCAGGGATGTCCCCAAGTATCCATTTTAAATTTAAATTTATTAAGATGAAATAGAAAATTAGCTCCTCAGTCACACCACCCATATTTCAAGTGGCTCGTGGTGACCGTATTGGATAGTGCAGCCCTGTGCATGACCGCATTTCAGTATTTGAGGCAAGAGGCAGCTGGTGAGGAGATGAGGTGCTGAAGAGGGAGCTGATGGGCCTATGTTAGCAGGAAGGAGGAGTGATGAGAGATGAGGGTGACCTAAGCAGAAGTGTTGAAGAACAGAAGGTCAACTCAAAAGATAAGTTGGCTAGAAGAATTAACATAACATGTTGTATGTGTGTGTAGAAAGTGGAGAGGGTAGGAATGGTGAGATGTTCCAGAGAATATACACCCTAACCGCGTGTGCAAATTGAGCCCTGATTTTGGTTCAGAAGTTTGAACTCACAGATCTGAACTCATGTTTTAACTGTGCCATTTCTTAGCTGTGTGATGATCTTGGGTGAGTCACAAATTCTCTAAGGTTGTTTCCTTATCTGCAAAATGGGAGATGTCCTGAGGATCAAAGGATATGTGTGTTTCGAAGGGCTTCATAGTCTGTACTGTAATTTACACATGGAATCATGTTGTGGGATGGTGTTGGTGGGACGTGAATATTAGCTGTTCTGTTGGAGAATTGAGATGTGTTGGTTCCTCTTTTGCCCCTCCCAACTGCTAGATCCATTCTCTGCCCCTCTCTGCCCTGTTCTGTGCCTCAGGAACTTACGCACTGCATCACCCAGTCTCCTTTGCCACCTGGCATGCAGCTGGGGTTGGCCAGCGGGAGACACCAGCAGGAGATCTGAGTGGTGGGAGAGAGAAGCCAGGGAATTTCTTCCCTGCTCTTTCTGTGCTCTTTCTCTGCTTTGGCATCCTGTGTCTGATAGTATCTGCAACCCTCAGAATTACCTCTTCTACTGGGAGGCCCCTCCTCCGTGGCTCCAACTCCCACCAGGCTTAAGTAACACTATTTCCTTCCCTCGTCCCTTCAGCCCTAGGGTGGCAACAGCTTCCCACTCTTACTGGTTCCAGAGTGCCTTGCCACCTCAGTTTGTTCCCCTAACCCTGCCTCTACTTCAGGGTGTTGTTCCTTCAATTGAGTTTTCTTAATTTAAATCATCTGGTATGAATTCTGTATCCTGCTTGGCCCCTGACTGTGGTGGAGAAACTGGTGAAGAAGAGAATGTCGAGAGTGACATTCAGGGTCAACTGAAGGAGATGAGAGTAATGGAAGGACGAGCAGATTGAATTGGGGATTAATCAGGCTCTGGACCAACACGTTGTCAGTGAAATCAGAGGAGAAAAGGCATTTTGGAGTAAAGTTGTATAGAGAAGCATGGAAGATGCCAGTGGTGTGGGTGAGTTAGAGAACAGAGAGAAAAGAGTTAAAGGCTAAATTGAGGTTTCCATGCCAAGTGCGCCAAGAAGTCAGCCAGACCACAAAAGCCAAAGACACGTGGCCCTCAGCCAAACAGGCGGTACTACCCACAATGACGAAGACATCAAGAGGCCATACTTGGTTTTGAAAAGAGTGTAAATATTGGATTCATACAAGTGTGGTCCTGGTTCCACTACTGACTGGCTGTGTATCCTTGGGATATTTGATTGACCTCTCTGTGCTTATTTTCTCATATGGAAAATGAGGTAGAGTTGCAAGACTTAGATAAACAAAAGTCATTCATTCATAGTCTACAAATATTTTTTGAGCCCCCATTCACGTGCCAGGCACTATTCTAGGCCCAGCCAGTAAATGAGACAGATAAGGTCCCTGCTCTCATGGAACATTCTAGTGAGAACTGACAATGAACAAGTAAATGTTCTTAAGTCGTGTTCCCTGGAAACAGACTGCAATGCAGATGTGCACCCAGGAAGTTTATTATGGATGCTCCTAGGAACAACACTGGAAGGGGAGGGAGGGAAGAGAGACGGCAGAGACTGTCAGGGAGAAGTTGAGCCACCCCCGCAGAAGCTCTGGAACTGGGATAACACTTTGGAGTTGCCCTGAGGCAAGACAAGCATGTCAGCCCTTATACCCCTACTTTGACCAATCATTAAATCCAGGCGGCCCCAGGGAAGAGGTGTGATCAAAGGCCAAGGTGTCACTTCCAAAGGGCGCAACACAGCATCCATTACATAAATTAATAACTGAACATGATAATTTCCAGTAGCAATAACTGCTGTGAAGACAACCAAACTGGGTAATGTGGTAGTTCAGGGAGTGGGAGACTTACGTTAGATTAGATAGTTAGAGAAAGCTGTGGCTCATCTTTAGCTGCTCAATAAGAATCGGTTTCATTGTTTTTCCTTTTGTTTTTTTTGGGAAATATGGACGTCAACCCATCGTGAGAAATACGTGATGCCACTTCTGAATGAGGCAGATTCCTAGGTGCTATGGAGGTTGCAGAAATGTAGAAGACATTATCTCTGCCCCCTAGGAGCTTGCAGTGGAGTTGAGGAAGATAAGGGCTATAGAAAATTAGCAAACAGTACCAGGTGGAATAGCATTAGTGCCAACAAATGGTACAAACCAGGTTAGGAGTGTCCAGATCCTTTAAGCCTAGGTGGAATTTCACAGGTGGAAAAGAGTCTGGAGGGCAGTTTCGGTCAAGAAGAATAACTGGGAGGGGGTGTGGCGTGGGAGGAATTGGGAGATTGGGATTGACACGTATACACTATTGATACTATGTATAAAATAGACAACACATGAGAACCTATTGTATAGCACAGGGAACTCTACTTAATGCACTGTGGTGACCTAAATGGGAAGGAAATCCAAAACAGAGGGGATATATGTACATGTATAGAGGATTCATTTGGCTGTGCTGTAGAAACTAATACAACATTGTAAAGCAACTATACTCCAATAAAAATTAATTAAAAAATAGAAGAATAACTGGAGCAAAAACCCAGTGATCTGGGAATGGGCCTGGGATCTCTGAGTGTTTGATTTGTGGGTTGGGATCGGCAGAGGTAGGCTGTTGTCCTTTCCCTTGGCCTCTGATATTTTTCTAAAGCACTGTCGGGTTTGGCCAAAGTTAGAATGTCACTAAGACAAATTTCTTAGACATATGAGATCTTGCAGTGCTTTGGTGGGTGGTGATTGTGTGGGGTGGGAATGACAGAATGGGACCAGGCGGTTCCAGGAGTTTCTTAATAAGGAGCGAAAGAAGCCTGAGAGTTTAAGTCCAGGCTACTATGAGAATGGTGGTCTGGCCCATGGAGGTGGGACTTGCAGGCAAGTGGAGTGTGGGATCAGGTTCCTTGAGAGAGGCTGGGAATGAGATGTAATGTTGGAATAATATCTGTAGCGCTAATGTCTTAAAACCAGGAAGGAGGACAGGAGCCCCAAGAGAGAACTTATGAGAAAAGATTGGAGTGCTGGAAGGCTTTGAGAGGCACTTGGAAAATGGATCCTGTATTACGACAAGAGGGACAAAGTTTGATCCTTGAAAATGTATGTTCTGAAGTGTTTTCAGAAGATCAGGTTGGTCACCAAGACTCATAGGCATCAAGAAGAAAGAGAAATGGCGGCAGTTTCAGAGACTTAGCTCTAGTACATTTTCTGTTTTCTCGGTTTGAAAGACTTTGTTGGCAGCATGGGTCTGTGCATTCCAAGGGTTGGAACTTGAACGTTATGTCATTTTTGTTAACCTTTAACCAAGAAGGCAGTCAGGGAGGAGATAAATTATCTGTTCAAGGAGGAATAATGGTTGCATTCAAAGAGAGAATAGGAGATTACTGAGGCACTACTGCGAATGACCCTGCGACCCTTCGCTTCATGAGAGGATTGATGGAGAAAAGGTTCCCCCCACTTTTTCTTCGGGCACTAAGGGTGAAGTCCCAGGAGTACTAAGGAAGGGGTGACAGGACAACGTGAAAAATTAAGCAGGATATGAATCAACTAAACAAGGAGGCATTTATCCAAGACTTCTAAAGCAACGAAAGAAAATGTATTAACCTCCTAATGAAAATGCCGTTATCCAATTCATCTTTGGAAACAGCTCTTTCGGTAACTGCTGCATCCACCACTTTAGGAAGTTGCTTAGCAGGATCCAGGATCTTGGGGTTTCATCTGCGAAGCCTACCTGTTACTGGCCAAGAGGCAGTGACGAGGGATTTAGATTAAAAGGAATAGAATTTTGTTCCACAGTTTTGAAGTGTGGTTAGGACAGTGGTTGAAGGTGCTCAGTCAAGTACGTGCTCTAATGGGGTGGACACTAAGGGTTAGTGATCCACGTGGCTAGTTTAGACTCCTCAAAGATCACTAGAGACAGGGAGAATGGAGGCCAGACGACTGAGGAGAAATAGAATGGCAGATTAGTAAGTACTTTAAAAGCGTAACACAGAATAAGGTCAGTACTCTAGGTAACGGCACTGTAGCAACGTCGGTCTCCTGGTTTTGTTATCGCACCAGCATCGCATTAGATGTCACCATTGGAGGAAGCTGGGTGAAGGGTACATGGGACTCTATGTATTGTACAATTGTTACGACTTCCTGTGAGTCTATAATTATTTCAAATAAAATGTTGAAAAGAAGTCTTGCCTGGGTGGGGTAAGGAGAACAGTTCTCATGAACTATAATGAATATTTGTGTGGTTCTTTACAGTGTTTAACGCTTACACATATGTTTTCTCATTCACACCTCCCGACAACAGTGTTAGACGGCAGAGGTGTACTATTATCCCTATTTTATAAGTGAAGAAACTGAGGCTCAGAGAGGTTAAATAATTCACCTATGGGCACAGAGAGCAAATGGCAAAGACAAGGCAAATTCGCCTCTTTGAATTCTGATCGCTATGATTCCTCGAGTCCAAACCCATCTGGCCTAGGTTAGGTCACAAAGGCACAGACCCTGAGACAAGGATTTAAGGACAGGAAGTTTATTTGGGAGGTGATCTGAAGCTCCGGTAGGGAGCAGGGAAGCATGGCAGGAAAGGGTACGTTATGGAGCGTATCGCTTCCGTGGGCAACTGGGGCTCGATCCCACCGGGGAACTCAGGGAGTTATATCCAACTGAGGGGCAAGGAAGCTGGTATATTTACCTCTCAGTCCATTAAGTGTCGAATGAGGGCTGCTTTCATGAGGTGCTTACGCCGTGGCCCCTCTAGATTCCTCTATTCTCAGGCCAAGAGAAAACCTCAGGCAGGGAATCGCAGATACTGCTTGAAGTAGCACACTGTCAGCATATACTGGAGAGGTTAGTGCACAGGGGATGTGGGCAGGGCCCCCACCAACAGTGACTGTCCCTTTACTCAGCATCCATACCATAAACCTGCTGCCATGCAGACCATTTCCTCTCGTCTTAGAATATTCTCTCACCACACACACATCCAGATAGGTTGAAACAAGGGAGGCAGGGGACTTGCCCTGATCTTGTTCGTTGGGCCCAGGAGTTAGCAGCTAAGAGCAGCAAGGTGCCTGCGTGTGCACGGGGACTAGATGTGTGCGTATCTGGGTCTTTGCATATCTTGATTGTTATGCTCCACCAACTTATTCCAGAAGCAAGGCTGAGGAGAAGATATACATGTTGGCGTCCACGGGGTCAGAGGTTAAGTCAAAAGTCAAAGGTTAGTTGGCATTTTCCATTATTACCAGTATAAGCCTGGCCCATCTATTGGGACTTACTTAAAAGGATCTAAAAAGGACCAAAAAGAGCAATTGGCTGAGGGACGGAGTTGCAGATTGTATTTTATTTAGTTTGGTGGATGCTACAGAGGAAGGTAATGGGATTCTGGAGAAATGAGCTAGTTAGACGATCACGTGATTGGAGGGGTAGCAGCGATCAGCCGAGGCCTTTCTCATGGTGACGCCACTCACTGAAGAGTTGATTGGCTCATTCCTGATTCATATGGCGTTTCTTCTCCAGGATACATGCTGATATACTCTTCATCTCTCCAGGCTAATTTAATCATTATGTGTGCACTCTAGAAATTAGTGCCATTTCCCCTACTTGTGCCTGAAATAGACATTTCAGACATTTATAACTCTCAGTCATTTTAATCTAGTCGTTTGCCCAAGTATGTTCCCAATTAGAGCCATTTTGTTCTGTGTTTGATACCATGAAGTAGAACACGTTCTGATCTTTTAAAAAATCTTTTAAAGAGCAAAGGTATAGTATGTTTCCCCCTATTATGATAATTCAAAAGCAGCTGATGGAACCTTTCTCAACTGTTCACACAGCCATAAAAATTTGACCATTGAATTAAAATCAAATAAAAATATCCAGGGGATGTAATGCCTTGAAATATAGAGCACTTTTTATCTGTAGAAGGCTTCCACAGCTTTAATTCATTATATCCTAACAGGTTTTTTTTCTTATTTAAAAGATGCCGTAAGGTTGTGATACCAAGTCACAAATAATAAAAGAGTGTTCGGTTTTGGTTCATGTAACATCGCTTTGTTTCCCAATTTAGCATCAATTCCTTCTAAATCATAGCCATATACATGCATTAATACTAACACATTTCCTATGCCTACATGTAAACAAACATAAAACCACTTTAACCTAGAAAATGCGCTTGGATTTATTCCTATTTTGACTCCAAGCTTCTCTGTGCTCTTCAGACTTTGGGGTTTTGTTTTTTGTTTGTGTCTCTCCCATTTTCTCATCATAAACTGAAAACCACATCCATCCACTGACAGCTTGATGCTTTTCCATCAGGTCTGCCTCCTTTGCAAGGGGCTGGCGATTTAAGAGGGACTGTCTCAATGCTGGAGTCACCAGGAGTCCATTTGTTTCTCAGGTTGAGGACCTAAGGTACAGGTCTGCCTCCCTTTACAAAATAAAAGTTCTCTGACGTCTGAGAATGGAGAGGAACTTAGCGCAAGTAATGCTCACCAGGTATAAGCATCGGGAGAGTTACACGCCTCTGCCAGTAGCATATCAACGTAGAAACTTAGCTGTGGTGGCTTCTCAATGATTTACCACCAAATGGATGCACCTGAATTACTAAACAGAAAATGAATAAAGGATACTCAAATGCAGTGTTAAATGGCAGAGGCTGCAGTACAGCTATGAACAAATAGTAAGCAGTATCAACAGAGCCTGCCATGTAACTTAATTTTAAAAAGTGATTTGTGATGTGATATGACGGTTCTGACTTTGCCAAGAAAGGACGATTCAAAAGCAACCTGACCATCAACCATTGGACTCAATTCATCAAAGAGAGGCCATTTGAACAGTCAAACAGTGCCAGAAGCAAGGTCTTTATCAGTGCCTGAAAATATAGCAATGCCCTCCCAGGAAAGGTGGGTCTTTATCTCAGTGGGACCCAAGTTCTTGGAGAAAGGGATGGGTGAGACCAACTGTGTTCGGGGAAAGTAGAGACTTCACCCTAAGCCCCAGCTTTTGGTTTTTTTGATTTTCTACCTGAGAAGCTATGAGTTCCTGGCGAGCATAGCAGTTTGTCTTAATCCAGAGACACAGGTCCTCTTAAGTTGCCAGCACTTTGCAAAGCCTCTTTATTCTGAATTCTTATAAATTACTTTTCTTTATTGAGGCCAACTTACAGGAGAGTGCACAGTTCAGTGAATGTTTACCTATGTCCACACCTGTGTGACCTCCATCAGATCAAGATACAGAACATTTCCAGAACCCCAGAAAGCTCACTCTTGCCGCCCCTCCCCTCAGCCAGTGCCCCAGGGTAAGCACTGTTCTGACCTATAGCGCCATACAGTGGAATTGCCTGGACCATAGGGTGTATGCACGTTTAGCTTTAATAGGTACTGCCAAAGCTTTTGCAAAAGTATTGAACCAATTTACAATCCTAACCAATCACTTTCTGTTTGCCCAGATTTTCTGCTGTTCGCACTGAAAATGCTGAACCACACTTCTCTTTCTAGTTGCTTGACCTAACCTGTGACAAGTTTTCATTACCCCCTGGGTTCTTAATGGTGTCCAAGCCAGTATGGCTGTCATTTGTCATTTGCTTGTGGTGGCAACAACCAGCAGCTTGAGCAATATGGTGGCCCACTATGATTTCACAGTTACTGTGGGTGTTACTGTGGATTTCATGGTGACTCTTCACAAGACAAAACAAGGTCATCTCAGTAGATCTCAACAAATTGTGATCTGTGGCGTTACCTTATGAGCACCCAAAGCCGGAACTATTTCTTCTGTCTCCCAGGCAAGCAGATGCACAATTCCCGAAAGTCCCCCAAAAGCTGTTTGGAAAACAGTGGATTCTAAAGCCCAGAAGGAGTGGGAGAGGAACCCAGGGGCTTTGCCAACGGAATGTCATGATTCAGGCCCCATTTGGAATCTAAGCCAGCTGATGGTGTCTCTTTACTTTTTGGGGTTTTCTTGTTTTTCAAAATTATAGTTAGGCTCAAAATTTTGCGTTTCAGCTTTTATTCAGTTAGTCTTGGGAAAATGTGTACTTTTAAAGATCTGGGGGCTTCCCTGGTGGCGCAGTGGTTAAGAATCCCCCTGCGAATGCAGGGGACACAGGTTCGAGCCCTGGTCTGGGAAGATCCCACATGCCGCGGAGCAACTAAGCCCGTGCGCCACAAGTACTGAGTCCACGTGCCACAACTACTGAAGCCCGCGTGCCTAGAGCCCGTGCTCTGCAACAAGAGAAGCCACCACAATGAGAAGCCCGTGCACCTCAACGAAGAGCAGACCCCACTCACCGCAACCAGAGAAAAGCCTGCACGCAGCAACGAAGACCCAACACAGCCAAAAATAAAATAAAATAAAATAATTTTAAAAAAAAGATCTGGGCACAGCTGACAGAGAGTGTGTGACACAAATATTCTGTTTGGTATTCATGTCATAGACTATTAATGCCGTTTGTTCAGAATTTGGTTTTATTTTAAATATTGCTCAGGGAAAAAAAAAAAAGAGACAGCAAAACACCAAGTGTAAGTTTATCTGATCCGCTAGAAATGTTACATTTAATCGAATCCTTTTCTAGGGATTTAGAAATGAAATAAATATGTAAATGCCTACCAGAAAACACCTCTGCATTTTCTTGCTGCTGACCCAGCTAAGACTGTACGCCCAATGACAGGAAATGTTATCTGAGGATTGCTTTATAAACATCCAGTGAAAGGGGAAGATGGAAAGGGGAAA